>NC_043966.1:7784472-8069472 GCF_902148855.1 Sphaeramia orbicularis
GTCTATGCAGCTAAACTCTGGAACAGTCTTCCTGATGACGTGAGACAGGTCTCTACTGTGACAATGTTTAAGTCCAGGCTGAAAACAGCTCTGTTCAACTGTGCATAGAACTGAAAGGGTTCTATCTGCACTCTTCTCTTTACTTTGTTTTAATTGATTATTATTTATGTTTTACTGATTATGTTTTAATTGTAATTGTGTATTTTCAATCTGTCTCTTTTCCATTTTTGTAAAGCACTGTGAATTGCCCTGTGTATGAATTGTACTATACAAATAAATCTGCCTTGCCTTGCCTAGACCCCATTGCAGCTAATGCTAAAGGTTTAGCTAACATACCAGGCTAGCTAATTAGCTCGATGTTGGGAAAAGAATCCAAAAAATTATGTTTCTCTCACCATAAAGTTATATCTCAACTGTATCTTTATGATGTTATCTTTTGACGTCGATTAATTATCACATGTAACACAAAAATGCTACTTACCTTGCAACTGGAAGGTAAACACGTCAGTTATGTACTTACCTTACTTACAAGCGGATACACAGCAGATCAGCCGCGCGCTGATTGGTTGACTGATCCATGTGACTAAACGCTTCTATACTGTTTATTGGCCCTTTGCATGTTACGTCACGCTCTGTTGGCGCCGCAAACGAGCGCCATGACGGACGGCTAAAAACAAATATACTAAAACACACCCAAATTTAAAATCTTCCAATTAGAATTTGAAAATTATATTAAATCTTTAGAATTCATTTATAATAAAAAAAAAAAGCACTAACACATTGGCTATTTATAAACATTTTTTTTAAAATACTGACTGAACTCTCTGTTGCATTTATTTATTTATTTATTTATATTTGTCAGATTTATTATTTATTTACTTTTTATTATTATTATTATTTGTATATTATGCTTTGTATTTTTAAATCTATGCATTATTTTCTTAAACTTATATGTTCAAATCCTTTTTCTCTTTTGACATCTTGATTTTTGTTTAAAATTTTGTACTGCATACTCAAATGTTGTTAATAAAGTTGTTAAAAAAACAAAAAAACAAAACAAAACAAAAAACAAACCAAAAAAAAAGCGCCATGACGGACGACAGAAGTGCCGGACTGCACACTGCACGGTAAACCGGCTACTAACGAATTTGATCTGAACATTCTCGTTTTTGTTTGTTTTTAACCCTGCTTTACACGTACAGCGGTCGCACATAACAGTTCCATCCTTCTTCACAGACACCCATGGTTTCAGCTGGTTCCAGACAGAACCTGGCTCTGATGGACCTGATATTACAGATAGAACAGGCTCTGTTTGTGTCCATAGCATATTAGCTCCACCAAAGGCTAGCTAGGTGGCTAGACTGGGTTAACTACTGAGCCATTATGTTCCAGTGGCTGTCATAAGTAGCCTACAATATTAACTCTGTTGTAGTGGCTGGCTTTTTTTTAATTTTTTTTTTATTTATTTATTTATTTTAATCAGCTACACTATGTTATATGAAATACTGTTATTGTCATTATGCTGTGCCATATGTTCTAGTGGTGGAACTGTACATATTACTGTGTGTAGATAGTAGAAAGGCAGCCACTTCAACAGCAGAGCTAATACTGTAGGATACTGATGACAACCACTAACATTATTACACAATGTTAGTTTATTAGAGCTGCTTTTGGTTACAGTCTATTTGAGTTTGGATGGCATGCTGGGGGAAACATGTTAAAAACATACACAGCTAGCTAGCTAACGTTAGCTGTATCTTTACCATCACCTTTACCATTATGAGATACATTCATCTGCCATAAGCGCAGTACAGCGACTCTGTAATCTAATCTGAGACTAAGAACTGGTATCATCCAGACTTCATTCTGATTTTAGATCAGCACCTGTGTATGGGGACGCTCCATTTAGAACAGAACGGTACAGATCGTGTGCTTTAAACACTGGTAGAGGACTTTGCTAGATCCATAAACACATCAGGAGGGAGAAGGGTCGGTAGCTGGCCCTGCTAACGCTAACTTCTCCAAATAGCGTTCTTTCTGCCGTCCAGTAAGGGGAGTCACTTCGCAAGACAACTCCAAAACTTTATTTTCAGTGCTGGTAGACATAATCCGTCGCTCATTCGTTTGTTTTTTGTGCTGCTTTTGCCATCCATAACTGCAACGTCAGTGCAAAGGGTCAATATGTGTCCGTGGTACATTATTGTGTTTTATTGCATCTTGTTTTATTTATTTGATCTTATTTATTTATTTTATTCTTTTACTTATCCATGCTGCTATACTGATGAATGGTGGAACACTGAGCACTTTTTGTCTTTTTGTCCTGTCTGTAAGCGTGATCAAGTACCTGTCTTACATGTTCAACGTATGTATTGTTGTAATACCAAAGCAATCACCTAGACTGCAAAACAAATCTACCTATGGGTACAAATAAAGTAACCTTGACCTTGACAGTTGAGTCAGACAGTGAAACTAAAGAAAACTGTCCCCATGGACTCTTTTGATTGAAACTAATGCTCCGACTAAATTTAGCTTGTTTATTTGCTTGGTTTCTTAATTTTCTCAACTCAACCAGGATAAACAGATTCAGTTTCTCATATGTAGAAGTTGTTGTTCTGACCTGATGTGATGCATTGTAGTCCACATGGACATAAATATTCAGATGGACATCCATGGTCTAACATCCATGCTCAGTGGTATTATTAGATATCCACTATTGGACCTGCATGCACACCTGATCATACAGCTAACATACAGGTGACACAGAATGGGAGAGAAAACTGCAGTTGTCTATTTCTATCACTGGGCTCATGATCAAAGTGTGAACGAACTACTCTGCGGAGCGACTGCAGCCGCACTGAAACCACCTCTTCAAAGCGGTCTCAGCTCGGTTGTTTAGTACCGGAACGGAGTCCGATTACTGCTTTCACAAATGAAAAATGGAACCAAGCCCAAGACTTGTTGTGGAACAATGGCTCCAATCGATCCAGTTGTGGAAACACCCTCAGATTTTTCTTTGGTACTTTTCTTGTGGTTTTAAACAATCTCCAATTATGTTGGTCAAACTTATTATTAGGAAGAAATCTATCTTGAAGTATATAGTCACGTGGATTGGTCAGCCAGTTAGCGCGCGGCTGACCTGCTGTCTCTATCCGCTTGTACCTTACTTACTTACGTAGAACTTGCTAACCGTCGCCTAGCAAAAAAAAAAAACCCAACCATCGACTAGCTAAATATGGCCAACTGGAGAATACATGGCTGTACAGGAAGATTCAGGATAATACATTGGAAGTTAATAAATTCTCTTTTAATTTAACAGTTGAACATGAGGCAAGCTACTATGGACCTCAAGTATTTAAGTTATATTCACTTCTTAATCTTTTTGTTAATCTTCAAAGGTGCAGTATGTAGGAATTATGTTCGAAATAATTATAAAATGGCCTTGACTGTTACCAGACATTAAGGAATCATGTTCATTTCAAATACTGATGATATTAAAGTAAAGTAAAAGTAAAATAAACTTTATTGTCCCCTGGGGGAAATTCATCCTGGGCACAGTGCTACATATCATTGCTTCACAGACAAGATAAAAAACATCATAAAGTGGACACATTAAAACAAAGACATTCTGCCATATAAAACAGATATGGACTACACACGACAATCACAACACAGAACATATAAAGACACCTAAAGTGCAGGGAGAAAAAAAAAGTGCTAAATTGCTGTGTGTTTTTTGCATGTTGCTCTATTGCACTACTTCTTAACATTGTTCAGCAGCTGAATGGACGCTGGGACAAATGATAATTTGAGGCGGTTGGTTTTGCATTTTGGCATACGAAATCTTCCTGATGGAAGAAGTTTGTATTCGTATATCTCCTGAATCTTTGCAAACTTTCATTTGAGTGGGCAGGATGTTTGTCCTGGCCTGTTATTTATTATACTTATGCGTAATAAGTCTGTTGATGATTTTTTTGTATGAAATTTATGGTGTGGTGGCAAGGATTAGTGGAAACACTAGTAGTAGACGCTCATGCTGGATCTGGCAACCCCTAGTCTGGGGGGAGGCGGAGAGGATACCACACAGTATTTTGAATGTGATTGCAGTACCAGTTTTTACCACAATTTTACATACGGCACCTTTAATGAGCAGTCAGTTCTGTAAGTGTTATGTAATTGTATAAGTGCATAAGCTGTTTACCCCCCCCCCCCCCCTTTTAATTATTAGTGCCAATTAGCCAACCCACCAAAAAAAAAATGAAGTCATCACCTGGATACCTGGATTTAACAAGCTCAGCCAATTGGTAAGAGCCTTCCATTGGATAATAACTGCAGTGTTTAATATTTCAGTTCTTTAACTCTTTAATTGTTTCTCATTTCTTAAACAGCCATCAGTTTGACAGCATAAAGACTGGACTGTGTTTCCATAGGAAAAAGGTCATGTGGTCTGATGAATCCAGATTGACCCTGTTTTGTGCCTGTGGGTGCAGTGTTAGGATCTAGGGTTGATTCATATGGTCAGGTCTAAGTTCACAACGTTACGTGTCCATAAAATGAGTTCAGCTTAACCTGAATACACTGAATGACCAGAATGAACATCAGTGGATCTTTTCTTTGCCGATGACACAGAGGTATTCTGAGATAACAACACCAGGAGTAATCAGGACCAGATAGTTAATGAGTGGTTCAGGAGCATGCGACATTATACACGTCGACTGGACACCACAGAGTCTAGACCTGAACCCCACTGAAAATCCATGGGATGGGATGGAGAAGAATTTAAGTAGTTCATCTCTCCATCACTGATACAAGATCTCAGTTAAAGCTGGAGGTGGCCGTGGCTCAGGGGGTAGAGTGGGTTGTCCAATAACTGAAGAGTTGGTGGTTCGAATGCTGCTCTATCATGTGCTGTTGTGTCCTTGGGCAAGACACTTCACCCTCCTTACCTCCAGTGCTGATACTCACACTGGTGTATGAATTTTTGATGGTTGTTGGAGGGGCTGTAGACACAAATTGGCATCCACACTTCTGTAATAATGGATCCACTTTGAGTATGCGTTCATAAGTATCTTGGTGTCCTGATTGATGACTCCCTCACTTTCAGACCCCACATTGAAAACCTGGTAAAGAAGTTAAAGCTTAAACTGGGCTTTTACTTTTGAAACAAGTTGTGTTTTTCTTTTGATGTAAAAAAGCGCCTTGTCACTGCTACTCTTTTATCAGTGTTAGATTATGGAGATGTACTCTATGTGAACGCATCGTCTAAGTATCTTCAAATGATTGACACTGTCTATCATGCTTCTCTGAGGTTTATTACAAATTCTAAAACCATGACATCATTGTGACTTGTATTCCAGAGTGGGCTGGCCTGTCCTGTCCACTGGGAGGCTGGGACACTGGTATACCTTCATTTATAAGGCCATACTTGGACTACTGCTTTCCTATATCTGCGGTTTGATTATGAGAAGAAGTGTTGGTTCTTACTGTCTGCGATCAAACAAGCATTTGTTCCTCTTTGTGCCATTTGCCCGTACAGAGCTGGGAAAAAGGGCATTTATGTACTCTGCTCTGTCCACATGGAATATGCTGCTAAAAGACTGGAAACTCTCTGAATTGATCTCCCTGAATGCTTTTAAATCCAAACTCAAAGTGCTGGAGAAGAACTCGATGACTTGCACGTGTTTTTCATAGGTTGAATTGTCCTGTAAATTATTGTTTGTTGTAACTGTATGAGGTAATTGTATGTTGTAACTATGTGTTGTGTTTCATGCTGTCTCTTGGCCAGGACTCCCTTGAAAAAGAGGTTCTTAATCTCAATGGGATCCTTTTCCTGGTTAAATAAAGGTTAAATAAATAAATAAAATAAAATAAATAGAAAAGCGCTATATAAATTTAATCCATTATTATTATAAAACTGAATGCGACTACAGACGGAAATAAATGTTGACATTTATTGTGACATTGTATAAGCATAAATGATGCATCCCATTTTCAAACAGGGAACCCAACAAAACATCATGTGTTTGACTTTTTTGTAGATTTTAGGTGTTGAATGATTATCTCAGACATTGCACAACAGAAGATTACAGAAGAAAAATAGAAGTAGAAAAAAAATGAAAACGAATCTTTTTTATTTTTTTTATATACACACATTTGCCAGTATTCTATTTTTATGTCACAAAATGTCATGTGTATGTTTAAGTATTTGAGTATAAAAGATCCATAACACAAGGGCAGTTGTGTGAAGGTCAACACACAGGTAACATGCTGCAGGTTTCCATCAGACCAGTTTCTTGGCAATGAAGAAATCTTTGAGTCGTTTCATTTGCCAGAACCCGACTGACAGTAAGATGGAGGTCTGCACCACAGCCCACCACAGGACTTTACTGTTGGTGTCCTCGCTAATCTCTCGAAATGTCTCTTCTTTTTCCTAAATGAAAGGAGGAAACAGAAATGAAGCTGAGAAATTAAATCATCCTATAGTTGTTTCACAGATGAGTGGGGATTTGCATATTTGGTTGTAGAATCGGTAGCATTAGAAAAGATGGATGTTGATCATGAAATATAATTGTTATTAGCAGGGTAAAATCTAATACTAATGCTGATGTACCCTCTGGTATTCCTGCTGCCTGATGATGTACATCATCTGATCTATGAGGTGACTGAGGCTGTTCTCCAGAATCTCCATGTTGTCTTGGGTTTTGTCAGTGTTTCGGTCAATTGCATGCTCTCCCATCTGAACGTCCAAATGTAGCTTCTGTACAACAAAATAGAAAAAACAAGGACAAAGATGTCAACATTCGATGATTAATTTGAGCAAAAAATTGTCATCAACGAGTAAAGTATTCCCGGTGTTCATTATAATCCACATTTTTGTCCACAGGTCTCACCAGCCGCTCTTTGGCAAAGACAGAGAACCTTGTGGAATTGGTTTGGAAGCAAAGGTAGTGTTGACCAGAGGCGTGAGCTGTGAAGGTGACTTTACCAAATTTACCGTAACGTTTGGTCGTCACAACCTAAAACAAAAAGAAGAATGTAAATGTTAGACAGGGACAGATGTTGGCACTTTCACTGTTTGTTCTGGTATCAAGTAATTAAGTTGAAGAATTCACACTTTTTATATATTTTTTTATTTTATTTTTGGGTTGAGCTCTTCAATTAATCTCTGTAATTATATAATCACTAAAGGTTGCTGGGTGTGTTTGGTGACACAGCAGTGGAAAAAAGTTTTGGACACTCCATGCATTTGTGATATATTGCATTAAAAGTCACTGTTAAAGGGGTCATATTTAGCTGAACCCACCTTTATTAGTCTTTGGTTCATTTACTTGTGTATTTGGATCCTAATACTTCAAAAAGTTTGAATTTGAACCCTCCAGGTGCTGCAAAGCTATCTTTATATTTATTTGGCAAAAAAAAAAAAAAAAATTAATGCTTTCTTAATTTGTTACGCTTTAGAACTAGTTACATCACGACATTTGCACATATAAGGTCCAGACTTCCGATAAACATTTCTCTGAGTACGACATAATTGCACTGGTCAACATCAAATTTATTGTTTAAGTTTTTTGAGCTGATTTAGGATAATTTTGGTGTGCTGAATCTAAAAATTACATTAATTTTACTCAATCAGGTTAACTTTCTGAACTATGCTACATATTGGCTTTTTAACATTTTTGCTTACATTTATGGGCATTTTCACATCATATGATACAAAATTCTTTCATATTTCTTGCAATAAACAAGTTCTGAAGATTTTACTTTTGCCAATTTATGATTAATGTTTTTTTTTAATATTACAGGGGAATGAAACGGCTTCGACTAGAAGATCTTGCAAAAATAAGTCTGATGTATTCTGCTACATCTGCGGTGAATACACCATTGTACCTAACAGGAATCAAGTCACAAGTTTCATAAAGTGTGCTTACCAATCTTATTTTGGTATTAATTATTATATTTTGTGAGAAGATCAATTTTTTCAAAATCAAATTAGCAAAAAAACCTGACCTGATTGAGAAAAACAGATGTCATTTTTGGATTTAGTGGTGCAAAATGGTCCTAATTCAGCTGAAAAAACCTAGACAACTTGCAAAAAACATTTTTTTGTAACCCAGTGTTGTTTATCAGCAGTAGCGGTTGTAGTCCATACTGAAACTAGAAGCACTCGGAGAGCGCACACCTCCGCCAAGGCTGATCAGTGCCCCCCCCCCCCATGGGCCCCCCCATGCCAAGGAGGTTATGCTTTTGCCAGGGTTTGTTTGTTTGTCTGTCTGTCTGTTTGTCTGTCCGTTAGTGTGCAACATAACTCAAAAAGTTATGGACAGATTTTGATGAAATTTTCAGGGTTTGTTGGAAATGGGCCCCCCATGTGGGCCCCCCCACCCCCGATCACCACCAAAATTTAATCATTTCTTCCTTATCCCATTTCCAACAAACCCTGAAAATTTCATCAAAATCTGTCCATAACTTTTTGAGTTATGTTGCACACTAACGGACAGACAAACAAACAAACAAACCCTGGCAAAAACATAACCTCCTTGGCGGAGGTAAATATGTCCAAACTTTGAGCTGATTACCTAAAATGTTCAGTCGTTGGTTGTATTAACAAACTCAAGTGGCTAAACGAGACAGAGCAGCACGCTCAACAACCTGGAGGGGGTGGGACCTGAAGTGGCTCATTTGCATTTAAAGGGCCAGCGCTCAAAACCACCTTTCTGGTGTCATTACTCAGAAATAGGGTTGAAGATGGACCTGTGGAGTTGAATTAATGAAGAATTCAGACCCAAGCATAACATTTACAGTTTATGTCGACCACAGGGAAATGTTTTAAAATGCATAATTCCATTTAAAAAAGCAAAATATCACTCTTTTAATACATGTTACATTGCCAACTGTTTCATTACACATTAGTGTGTTTGATGCAGGTTTGGTGACGAAGCTGAATCCATTACCTCGTGGTTCGGGTCTCTGATTGTCACAGTGACACCGAGGTGAGGGGAGTGGGAGAAAGCCTTTACATCCCAGGGCTCCAGTAAGAAATAACCTTAAGATAAGCAACACAGGAGTAGAAACAGACACTGTGTACTCTGAGTGTAATGGACTATGATGGATGAGCTCACAAAAAGAAAAAACCATGTAGCATTAATGTGTGACAACAGTATTTATATTTGTACCTCAGGCTCTGTGTGTATTAGTAATATTATGAACGAGGCTCAGGTGTAATGTTTCTTCTACAGGACTCACCAGTCACGAGCATGTCCTCAGGAATCTCCTCAATGATGCATTTTTCCTCCTGCTCTCCAAGATCAAAATACATGGCTGCTGCCAGGATCAGGTAAGTCTGAAGGAGGAAGGCAGTGGCTCGCAAACCCATTCTCAGTTACCAGTGACCTATTAACTCACAGTACACAGCACAAAAAGCAAATGTTTTTCCCTGTTTTTCAAATAGCCTTATTTGTAAATCTTCAAATATTAAATGAAGTTGTAAAATCCAAGCGCTTATGTCCTTTAAGCAAACATTTAAAGTGAGCAGCTGACAAAGTTTGGACGTGTGAAAGTGACAGATGCTGCTTTGTGTGACGAGTCATTCGTCTGGTTTTGTGACTGGTTAACCTGGGAGCCAATAGAAAAGCTGCTAATACTAGTGATAAACGGGCTGGCTGCTCTTACAAACTTATGTCAAAAAGCAGCACCTTTAGCTGTAGTTTTTGCTTATATCTTACTTAGAATAATCTTCCAGTTAGTATAAAAATTTTTATCTTTGAGCTTTGATTTTGTTGTTTTGTTGCACTTGAATCAGGCACCTGTACTGAAGTTTCATATGTAGTTCTGGAAGGAATAAATCACTGCTTTTACCAAGATACAGTGCACAATATGAAATAAACCTATGCCTAAACATACCTGAACATACCTAACCTACCATTTTAATTGCACAATAATTCTGCATCTCAGCGTACTTCATTCTCAGTTTTCTATGTTGCTACACACAGTTATGTTTTCATCAGTTAGTATGGGCAGCCAGATAAATCTAACTCCCTTCTATTTTGAAAATGCTTTCAAAAATTTGATTACAACTATCTATAATATCAACAGTTGCATATTTTCAAAACTAGTGTTTGTCTGATCCATCACAGAATGGAAACGTTACAATAACAAAACATAGCACATTGCGTTACAAGTAGAGACATGAAGATTAATTCACTTTACAGTTTCTATTTAACATTTTCTTTTTATTCTTTCTTTTTTAAGAACATGTAGCAAATTTGGACATACAGAAGGAAGACAAAAAAAAAGTAAATGTTTTAGTTGACAGTAAACAAAATTAACGTAAAACTGGATTTTGATAGTTATTCATTGTTTTATTGACCACCTCTACCTTCCCTTGTTTTTAGAGCGTGATATCTCAGGAACACCCTTCTTAAAATTTGCCATAAGTTGGATTCAGAGGTGAACTGACTTAGATTTTGTTGTTTAAGATCACTGTGAAAGACTGTGACATCATAATGGAAATTATCACTACAACTTCTTTACCTCCATGTACACTACAAACAAAAAGTTAAGGATATTTAAAATTTTTGGGCCATTCTTTTTTTCAGTTGGGATTCTTGCACAGCACTTTTTACTTTTTTGTGTGTGAATTGAATTGAGACACTTTTTTTTAAATGACCAGACATAGTTTTATTTACAACTGGCAAAAATGACAAACAAAAAAAGAAATATCCTTAACTTTTTGTTTGTAGTGTACATGTCAGTAAAGTTATGACCTCCATTTCACCATAAAATACATTTAATTCAGATTATAAAAGTCCTGATGACATATATCACTGGAAAAATTCAAAATCTTACCAAGTGTATTTTTCTCATTTCTAGTCAAAATATCTCATCACAATTAAAAAAAAGACATAATCACATAAAAAGTAACTTTTCAGTGAGATATAAGAACTTATTTTTAGACTATAGATCTTGAAAATCTTATTTCAAGAAATCTTACCAGGAAAGTTTTCACTTATTCCATTGGCAGATTGTTTTTTTTTTTTTTTTTTTTTGCTTAATTCAAGCAAAAAAAAAAAAATCTGCCAATGGAGTGTGATGACATATTTTGACTAGAAATGAGAAAAATACACTTGGTAATATTTGGATTTTTTCCAGTGTATGACTTTATACAGACTTGAATGCAAACTGGAACTTGACTTCCTCACTGAAGCTTACAATCACAGAGCAGTAATTCTAGTTTTTATTATTTTTATGTTAAAAATATGATGTTGACCTCCTAAAATCTACATCCTCTACTTTGTGACTACAATATAACGCCCTCTCCAACTTCCTGTGGAAAATGTAATCTAAATTGTGACATAGGATTGATGCCATATACTTACTTTAGATGAGGTCACCTTATAAAGTAAACCCCCTCTCCCTCCACACACAGAATAATCAGCCCCCTCATATTTAGCATCTGCAGAAGTTGTCATCCCTCAACGGAAGCAAAGTATCACATCTCCTGGCCCTGCACAAGTTTCAATACGAAGTCAGTATGTCTCGCTGTTCTGTCCTTGAAATAGTAGGCTGTGTTTTAAGCCACTTCTGTAATAAACACACTAATACATTGTTCATCATATACCAACCTGAGTTTATACTTCACCATAACATCTCGCAGACTTAGCTGATGAAACAGCTGTTAAAGCCAAGAACTGCATCTGCTCCTCTGCTGTTTCTCCTGATTCTGTATCTCAGTAATTTTCCTCTCCCTTGTTATTCAAGAAGGAAAGTAGCCAATCACACTCCAGATGTTTGGTGCTTATTGCTATTCAGCGTGTTATCTTCACGATGGTTTCTATGTTACTTGGGAAAGAAATACAGATGACAGCGCATGTGACTTTGTCTATTTTACATATAATAACATTCACTTACGTAGTCATTGATTGTTTTAAAGCGTGCTTTCTTTTGGGCTCATTCAGAAAAGAGGTCATTGTCAGTTTATAGTATCCGTTCTATCTATTAAAGCTGACTTTCACCTCACACTGGGACGTGCTACACTGTACAGCAGTGACGTACCAACATGAAATGAGCCCTGCGCGATTTCAAGGCTTCGTGATCTAAATCAACATTTGGTGAACTATTTTAAATAGTTGGTGAGCGCCTTTATCCCTTTTATGAGCAACACTTCATCAGAGCAGATCCAAGCCAATACGGGGGTTTGAACACAGGTCAGTCAGGTGAAAGCAGTTCTCTCTGCACTCAATTTGATCCTTCAGCCTCACTGTTAGTAATATCACCATGGGAGCTCCATTGTAAGTAAGCCCAAATGTGTGTTTCAGATTAAATGGTCATACATTGTACTGAGCGAAGGCACTGAAGGAGTCTGTTATGGTGACTTCCATATAACAGAATATACTTTATTATGAGAAAGTGCATCTTGTGCTTATGAGATTCATGCATTCGTGTTTCCTCTATATCTATTTAACAGCTTCCACCTCTGAAAACACATGTGGACGCACTTTAATGTAGTTTTAATGTCATCTATAACTGAACAAGGTGTCGTCCAGATGCTATAACAGTGGTTCCCAAACTTTTTTGGCATTTTAACATCACAAATTTCTGGTGACCCCACTTATTTTTTTTTGCTAAAATTAATTTGGTTTTGGTCATGTAATAGTTTGCTATACTATGTTGCAAATAAATGTTAATTTTAGACGACATTTAGGCTATATGATGTATATTATTGTGTACAGAGGCAGAAAAGCAAGGTGTAGATTACTGCACAAAGTGAGACTTGGATTTTCCTTGGTCAGGATATGTACAGTCAGTCCAGCTGTGATTTACAAGGCTGACAATTAATACTGAACAAACAAGAACTCAAACTATAAATTTTGAAAGAGCTGCAGCATCTGAAACTGACCACAATGAACATTTGACAGATAAACAGAACCACAGTGCTGCAGTTTCAGCTTCACAGTTTGTCATGCCTTTTATATATTGTGATTGTCTCTCTCAGCTCACCATATATTTTTTATTACTAAGTTTTTATTTTTATCAATTACTAGAAATTTCAGGCCACCCCATTTGAATTTCCAGGCGACCCCACGTGGGGTCCCGACCCCAAGGTTGAAAAACACTGTGCTAAAATAACGCATAACTAAGACCCAAACAATAACAGACGGCCTTTACTGTTTTATTTACACTTTATTGTCCATACAGAAAACATACAATTTTCTTTTTCCATTTTTTTTTTTTTTTTTTTTTTACAAACATGTATTTCATAACAAACACATCACATCTAAATATCACAGGAGAATATAAAATACTCCTCTCAGGTCTGATATACTGTACACAACAGGTTAAAATCCTGTCAATAAATATATTTTGTACCTTTAGGAAACAACCACAATGCCTCTGGAAAAGTGTAGAAGGTGGTGTAGTTTAGAGCAGTGGTTGTACACCTCAAAACTCTCAAGATAAAGTCTCAAGACAAATGTGAGGGGTCACCGTACAATCAGAGGGGTTAGAAAGAAAAATCAAAAATGTTTCATTAGGAGAATTGTTCATTTTATGTTGACCAGAAGGCTGTACCGTTTCAATCAGGAGGCAAACGTAGCTGGGCATTAAAGAGTCAGAGCTACTGTGAATATTTCTGCCTGACTCACTTTTCTAGTCGTACAGACTTCGTTAATGGAGCCACCGAGGCATTGCAATTTCCCCTGTGTCTCCTCTAGTATTATTAACATTTTTCTGTTAAGTATTTCATGGATATGTGGATTTTAGATCTTAAGAATCATTTATAGGGATTTATTTTTCAGATCCACTGAATGGAAGCTCCCTGGAGTTATAATCCCTTGTGAACAAACCAACGTGAAATGGGAAATGTGTTTGCAGTAAATGCAAATTTTTTAATCAGTCACATTCTCTCCTAAGACAAAATAACCTGTCAAATCTGAATCAGTGTCTAATAGCAATTTCGCCACACTACACCTTTCAGAACTGTCAGATTTAATAGTGAACAGTCTGCTTTTACAACTTCCTTCCGAGTGTCTTTCTTTCATTTTAATTCATCTGTTAATAAAATCAGTCATTTCATTTTGACAAAGGTGCAATCATTAAAGGAGGGAGTGAAAGAGAAGATCATTTTTACGCCTGGTGTAAATACACAGCAGACCTTTTACTGTTTTTGCTCCGTTTGCGTCCTCTTCTCCCTTTTCTGGATTTCCTGTCCTTCTTCCTCTTCTCCTTCCTCTCTTTCTTCTCCCTTCTTTCCTGGCCTAGTCATAAACAGTTGTCCGGGAAGCACTTCCTCTCCTCCTCCAGCAGGGGACAGGCTGCTCCGTTGTTGGCCGGGTGCATTAGGATGTAGCGTGTGCGGTGCTGCACGCCTGAATCTCCACACTTGCCTTTGCACAAGCCCCAGGGAGACCACACGGACACCTCACAGTCCAGAGGCGTATCTGCACACAGAGAATGTCACATAAACATCAGCCATAATATAATCTTCTGATCAGCTGCAAGAGTTTTGCATGTGCATATTTAGTTTTAACCCTTTCATGCATAGTGGTCACTACAGGGGACAGCTATTGTACAGCTGTTCTCTTATCGTATTTTCAAGGATTTTATTGTTTTAGTTCCATATCAGCCAACACAGTGGACGCCAATGCATAATCTCATACACTGCAATTCATACCATTACTGTAACTGTGCTGTTCTTGATAAACCTGATCTGCACTAACATGTTTGAGTATAAATCAGGCGGTTGTTATTGTTGTTAGACTGTCATTAGCATTAATTTTTTGTTGTTTTTTTTGCATATAATCTCCATAAAGTATGTTAAAATGTGACAAAACATCAGATTAACAACATTTAAGAAATTATTTCATAGTTTTCACACAGTGTATCAGTAAATACATGTTTCTTTGCTTCTAAAATTAAACACATGGTGTCCAGCTGAGTAGACATTTTTGCAACTCCATGAAAAATAGGTTCACAAAAAACCATTTCAATCGCATTTTTTTTTCATGCCTGAAGAGGAATAAAAACACTCAGGAAAGAAAATCTCAATTGAAAGGGTTAATAATATACAGCAAGTGTGATTAGAAAGAAAATCACTAGATCATGGCACTATGTAGTAGTTTGCCTTTTACATTTACATTTATGCATTTGGCAGACGCTTTTTTCCAAAGCGACTTACAGGAGAAAACCAATCAAATCACTTGATCAATCAAATTTTTATTTATATGGCGCCAGATCATAACAAAAAGTTATCTCATGACACTTGATATATAGAATTGGTCAAAACCAGACTCTAAGCCAATTTACAGAAACCCAACAGAATCCTCCAGGAGCAAACACTTGTGACTGGTGACAGTGGAAGGAAAAACTTCCCTTTAACAGCAGAAACCTCGAGCAGACCCAGACTCCTGGAGGATGGACGTCTGCCTTGACCAGTTGGGGTTAAAGAGAGAGGGTAACGAAAGAGAAAAAGAGAAAGCGATAGACATAGAGACGGAGGGAGTAGGGGGAGACACATGGATGCAGTTGAGGATAAGTGAGTGATGATGATAAAGGCAGGAGAGAGGCAGGACCACCGCAGCAGGTCCAGAGATTTTCTTGGGAAAATCTGTGATAATCCTGGGAAAAACCTTATTAATATGTTTAAAATAGAATGTCTGACAGTGCTAGGACAGGAGATTTTCTTGGTTGGAAGGAAAATGGAGAAATCCGATAAATGCTACATGTGCATTTACAGCTTTTAATGAACACTTAATTTCTTGTTTTGAAGTTCTTTCCTAGTTGCTATTTATTTTTTTCTTCTGCTTCAAAGTGATCAGTGCTAGAACTCAGTGATTTCAAGGTGATGTATGAACATTTTGTTTGTTGCTAAAATTAATGTCAGTAGAAATACAGGTAAATTGACTTTAGTTACTTCAGCATTATTGGTTTGATTAGATACCCAGGGGGGAGAGAGGGGTCAGATTTGGACCCAGGTAGCTTCAGCACCCTGATTTGAACTTTTCACAAGGGAGGTTCTAATACTGTGGCTCCAAAGTGAAGTGCAATACTGCTGATGACCACTAGAGGCTGACCATAGACCCACAGACTTACATGGAATCTCTGTCTAAAAGTACAAAGTCGATTGTTTTTTTCCAGGAGTCTTTCTGATCTCATTTATTTAATTTGGATCCTCTGGTGGTTCTGATTGTACATATAAAGCACAGGTGTCAAACATGCGTCCTGGGGGCCAAATCCGGCCCGCCAAAGGGTCCAATCTGGCCCCTGGGATGAATTTGTGAAATGCAAAAATGACACTGAAGATATTAACAATCAGTGGTGTCAAAATCATTTTAATTCAGGTTCCACATACAGACACATACAGTCCAATTAGATTTCAAGTGGGTCAGAATCAGTAAAATATTATCATAATAACCTATAAATAATGACAACCCCAAATTCTGTCTTTGCGTTTTTTGGTGTAAAAAAGTAAAATTACATCAAAGTGTTTACATTACCAAACTATACTTTTACAAAAAACGTGAACAACCTGAACAAATATGAGCAAACAGAAATGTCTTAAGAAAAGTAAAAGCAATTTGACCAATATTCTGCCTGTTACTCAATGTTTTGTGTGATTGTAACGCACTTGTGTAAATGATAAACTGATAAACCGAGGCAGAATATTATTAAAATGTTAAAATTGCACTTGTTTTTCTTAAGACAATTCAAGTTGTTCATGTTATTCAGAGTTTTAAGGAAACTTTGTAGATGTAAACCTGATCATAATGTAATTTTACTTTTTTCACTGTTATTATTTCACTGGTCTGGCCCACTCAAGATCAAACTGGGCTGAATTTGGCCCGTGAACTGAAATGAGTTTGACACCCCTGATATAAACGGCTGTGATTGACAGGTTCAGAAGCTCATTCAGCTGCAGCATTGGACTTTCAGAGCTTTTGTTTGTGGAATAAAGCTTATTTTTACTTAACACATTTTCAAAATTAGTTGCGGTGAAGTTTGATATTTTACTGAGTCGGTACATTTGTATTTAACATCACCCCTTGTCCTTCCTTTTTTCAAATAAAGTCATTTCTGGGTCCAAAAAGCCAACATGGCAAACTCTACAAAATGGCAGTCCAAAAACTAGGTGCGTTTGTCAAATACAGTCTATACCTTTTCATAATTTTCCTCCTACTATTGATGAACCGCTGACCTCAGAAGCCTACTTATGCAATGTTCGCCTTTTTTTTTTCTCTCTGTACAAAACGTGATGTACTTGCCGGGCTACCTCAGCCAACCTTGTTGTAAACAGCTGATCTGTATCACAGGCTCTGATGAGTAGAAAAGCAGAAGGATGGGAGGCGGTACGGAAGCTGCATGGATGGATGGACAGATGTAGAGGTGGAACATGCAAGTCAAGTGTAGGCTGATTTTGACATCTCCCTTCATCTTGTGCATCCATTAAAGTCAAAAGGACAGCACAATATGGAAAAAGGATGAATGATGCAAAGCTCCTTTATGTTATTTTACTCTCATTAGTGTCATATATCGAGGGGCAGGTGATTTCTAGAGTTAAATAAAGAAAAAACACTTTTCAGTGTCGGTTGCGTGGCATATAAGCATATAAGAGATGGGAAGATAAATTAAAAGAGGGCGAGATAACCAGATGGAGACGGGCGGGGTGGGGGGTGGGGGTGGGGGTTTGAGATGGCGCTTCAGGACCAAGGCAGGAAACCCCAGCAGATTCTTGGCCCCTTGCTGTTGTTTGTTGATGCGTAGTCAGGGGAACGGGTTTGTTGTCTGTGATGCTGAGTCAAACCCTTACAGTCACCCTGAACACTGAATCCGACTGCAGCCCTGTCAGGTTCGCTGCCAGGTTGACACGCTATCGGTTCCCTTTTCCGCTCAAAAAACTTTCCCCTCATCAAGTTGTCTGTTCAGAGTTTCTGTGTTGATTTACATATTTGTTAAAGGGTATTTTCTTCAGTACAGGTTATCTGACTGATGCATTGTTTGACTCTAATTACCTTCATTTTTCCAAGCTGCCTTCCCTCTCTTGTTTGCAGCCTGTTTTTTACTGTCACCACACTTCTGTTTAACAAGAAGTCTTAAACCCTAACAAGCTGGGAACCACTATTAAGTAAACCACTTCATGTAATCGACTGAAATTTTCTTAAAATGTACGTGTCTGCATCCCATTTGGGGTCACAACCCAAACACTGCTGTACATAATTTCCATTTAAAATGCAGTTCTTTTTCCTCTGTCTCTCGTCCTCATACTTTTTCACTGCTCCAGATGTGACCCTGGCCTTTTCTGATGGATGTCCTGCTCTTGCATGGTTTCCCTGGGTTTCGGTTGGAAGTAATTGAGTCTGTAGGTGGCCTGTAATAGTTCCCAAATGCTTTCATACGAGTCAGCAATAGACCCAGTACCACTGTGTTGCAGGCTTAGTAGCTGCAACAGACAGTAGTACATTTATTTATATATATATATATATATATATATATATATATATATATATATATATAGATATAGATATAGATATAGATATAGATGTAGATATATATAGATATTGTATAGTCATTTTATCATTAAATTGGTTTATTTATTGTTGCAGATATAAAAAGACGTAGTGTCAGTTCCAGTGTAGTTAAATAATTATAATAACTGTAGTTACCTGTTTACATTTTCAGTTGCACAGACAGAATTGTACCATTTGCATTTATTACATTTATCTATCTTTTTCTATATTTTAAAATTTTTATCTATTTATAGTTGTTTTTATTATATGTTTGGCATTCTGTGGACAGCAAAGCAAAAATTTCATCGTACAAGGAACATGTTTCCTCTCTGTGCATAGGACAATAAACACTTTGAATCTTGCACAACACCCATATTAAATTGGTGCAGCCAGTCATTGATTGATGAAAGAATTGTAATTAAAGGTCCATTCACCTTTTTTTTTTTTTTTCTATCCTACTGTCTTTCTTAGTGGACTAAGCGGTAAATTGGGCTCATTTAGTTACGTATACTCATCTAAAAGTCACATGTTAATTTTTCATACCTAACTAGACGTACTGTACTTATGTTACTATCTGATGCTTAATTATATGTAACACAGTTCTGTACTAATTCATCTTTTGCTCAGTGTGAAAGCAGAAATATGAAAATACCCTGCAGCTTCGGACTTACTTATGAGCTTGTCTTCGATCTCATTTCCAGTTGGAAGTTGGTTGGATTGTGTGGGCTCCACTGGCAGACTGATGATCTGATTAGTCTTCTTTATCTTAGTTAGCTTTAGCTTGGCGATTGGTGGGAGGTGCTTCAGACGAGGATAGTAGAAGGAGTTAGCAGGATGGCTGGGGAAGGAAGAGGTGATCTACAGAAGGGGCAAAACATGGAAGAATTATGAGTAAAAGGTTTTAGAGGAGATGCATTTAGACAACTTGTGTGTTTATATACTCAGTGCCAATGAAAACGCAACACTTGAATGTGTTTTATTGTTCCTGAGCTGCATCAATATGTTTCAGTTTCACCTGTATAAGATAATCCCAGACAATTTCTTAACAACCTGAGATGGGTTGAGCTATTGTCACGCTTGAATGAACTTGTCTGCGTTCATAAGACTTGTTTTTCTCATTGCTCAGCAATGAACTGCTCAACTTAAGGAATTGTGGTCAGTTAAGGAGTGCTCATGTTCTGTATATAAAGGCAAGCTGAAAAGCACCAAAATCATTTGCAATAACTCAGCGATGCCCAGACTGACACGTGACCAAAGATGCCATGCTATGGGACTCCTGGAGGCCGGAATCTCTGCTCGGCAGGTGGCGCGCCGTTTTGGATGCAATGTGTCCACCATAGTCAGGATGCAACAGAGGCATGAAGAAACTGGCTCAACTGCAGACAGACCTCGCCCTGGACGAGCACGTGTGACCACGCCACAGCAGGATCGCTACATTGAGCTGCAGCACCTCCAGGACCGCTGTGTGACTTTTGGTTTTGGGGGTCCTTGAGTTTCTTTCTTTATCCTTATTTTTTGTCAACAAATTTGGATGTGATTTTTTTAGTTTTACTGTATAGAAATGGCCTATGATTAATTCCAAAGAGTTTATGGAATAAAAATCCTCATCGATTTAAAAAAATATAAGAATCTTAAAGTGTTGCATATATATTCAGATTTTTGGATTATTCCAGTGACTTAAATTTACCCATGAATGCAAGTTTTACAGACAAATCACAACTTACAGACACTGTTATTTAGGAGGTTTTTGTATTTGGCAGAAGTCAGACCCACCTGTGTGATTTTGTCCTGGGGGATGGTCTCAAAGTTGGGTGAAGAGAAGGTGAAGCCGCTGTCAGTTCCTGCATCATACGGGTAAAGATCCAGCGACACATTCTCTTTCCAGTGGTCGCCATCGCACAGGTCAACAGTGTCGACGCCCACAAACCAGTCTGGACTGGGAACGATGCGCACGATAAAGGACAACTGAAGATGGAGAGGAGGAAGGGAAGCGGGTGGAAATAAATGGAGCGTAGATAGAAGAAAGAAAGAAAGAAAGAAAAATGAGGAGGAAGTGCAGAGTGAGAGATGAGGACCGGGGACAGTGGAACAGAGTGGAAAAAAGAAAAGGAACATTTCAAGCCGCAGTTCAAGATATTTTAAGGCTTGTCTTTGTTAGTGAAGAATGTTTTAGCTTTTGTAGAACTTTACTTCTTAAAGGTAGTGGTGATAGAAGTCTTAGAGATCGTTGTTTCCCATTGGAGTTGCATCATGGGTAAAGACTTGATTAGCCAAATTCTTTTGACATAGACAGATTGTGTTCAAATGACTAATCAGTGCTGTGCAGTATGAGCAATGTTTGGCTCTCATAGTGTCCCTTAGCTAAAACCAGTGGAATAACTGACTTTGAGTATAAATAAAACCTCAGAAAATAAAAATCCCATCAAGAATTAGCTATGATTTGTCAGTAAGTTTATTATAATATTTCTATATCATAAAAAACAAGTGACCTCTGTGTGCGTGTGTGTGTGTCCAGGGATTCACACAAAATCCGGAAAGAGCTGACTGCTGCAGTTTGGCATATTTATGTATTTTTGGTCAAGGAAGAGACTAGCGAAAACAGCAAGTTGATAGGACCAATTTTTTGGGAGATATTAGTAATTTTTGAATACAATAGCCTTGCAATTACGTTGCTATGCCCAGAACGCTTTGGCGGTGACTGCTGGACAAATGTGGTACAGCATGCACGAATACACAACAGCATAAAAACTCACAAATCTAGAACCTGTGGTCAACGCGCTAGTCATAGTTATAGTTATATTTATCGATTAATTACTTTCAGTTTGATGTTCAATGAGAGAGATTTATTTATTGATCAGTATATTCATTTAGGTAGGGATGTCTGATATTGGCTTTTTTGCCAAAAACCGATATGCTGATATTGTCCAACGCTTAATTTCCGATTCCGATATCTACCGATACCGCTGCAGATATATGTTGGATATTAAACTGATTTTAGGTAACATCACATATCTCCTGTCATGGAATCAACACATCATGCCTAATTTTGTTGTGATGCCCCATTGGATGCATTCTCAAATGCAACAAGGCTTTCAAAATGTAAACACTGTCTGTGCAAAGAATACATACTTCAACTTAAGTTGTGGAAAAAATGCCATGTTTATTTATTTTCTCTCCCTCCCTCCATGAGTCTATTACAGTGTGGCAACTCTACTGTACAATTTTGAAAACTGCACATTTCTTTCAGCTACAAACAATGCTTCATTTACGCGTCGGTAAATGCTGGCGAAATCAAGACATTATTTTATCTGTTTTAATGATAGGCAAAAAAAAACGATAACGAAATTCATCGATATTATATTTTTATGCCAATATCGGGCCATAATATCGGCGGGCCAACATCATCGGACATCCCTACATTTAGGTATTTATTATTTTGACTTTGATATTCAGTTCAACAGCTACAGGGGTTGGACAAAATAATGGAAACACCTTAAAAAATCAACAAAATATAATTTAATATGGTGTAGGTCCGCCTTTTGCGGCAATTACAGTCTCAATTCTCCGAGGTATTGATTCATACAACTTGTGAATTGTTTCCAAAGGAATTTTAAGCCATTCTTCAGTTAGAATACCCTCCAACTCTTTTACAGACGATGGCGGTGGAAATCGACGTCTTACTTGAATCTCTAAAACTGACCATAAATGCTCAATAATGTTGAGGTCTGGGGACTGTGCCGGCCATACGAGATGCTCAACTTCATTAGAATGTTCCTCATGCCATTCTTTAACAATTCTAGCTGTATGGATTGGGGCATTATCATCTTGAGGTGAAGGTGTTTCCATTATTTTGTCCAACCCCTGTATGTAGTTTGTCATGAAGTTATTGTTTCATTTTCAACAGTGTTTTTCAGCTGTTTAATTTGTTATTGGTTAAAACACTATTGGTTGACCTCTACTATGTACATCCTCACCTCCTTTTAGTGGGATTCTATCAAACTCTGTCTGTACAGTCTGTTCTGTGTAGGGGAACATCTTCTCCACCTGGCTGTTCCCCTTCTCTCACCTCCAGACCAGACCCTCTGGAGTCAAATCCTCCTTACTCCGTCCAAATCTAGTGTTTGGTCAGATGTGTCCCTAAGTTTATGACCTGCCCAGACGCTCATGAGTGGGAACTTTAGCAGCCTATTCCTGCTGAGCTTTACATAATTTCAAGAGGCATAAATTAAGGTTGCTGTACCTTTTATAGGAATCTCTCATCAGGGTTCTGCATATGGAAAACTCGAAGCAGCTATTCTCGCTTGTTTATTGGAAAATTAACCATTTTACCGCCTCAGCCTAATTAAAAAACATGTTACGCTGTCAGTTATTGTGAAGTAGCATTTATAGGATAACTATACAGACTTCCATGGGGCAGAGCTGTAAAAGTTTATGGAACTGATTTGTTGTTTTATAGCTGGATGTCATTACATAAACAGGAAACAGCCTTGACAGTGAACTGCATAACCCGGCTCCTCAAGTCTATCAAACTAGCAATTCAGATCTATTAACACTCTTAAATATGCATAGCAAAGCAAGAACTGAGCCAAACACACCCAAACCTTGTTCTCCATGCCCCCCTCTAAGTAGTAAATTTATGGTGTTTACAATGTCTAACCATGTCAAACTATAAATCTGCATTTACCTGACCTAGACTCCTGGAAAACAGGTGTTAGACTTACATAGGAGTGCCTGGCGAAGACCTCGAACTCGGTGTTCATCTGGCCTGTGCCTCCCACAACAGCGGGAGCCGAGAGGATCCCATAAACACTCTGGATGCGTTCACCCGCCGCCTCAACTTCCTTCATGAGCGTCCAGGCCTCGCCTTTCTCAGCGAAGTCTCTTATTCCGTTACTGGCAAAGTCATTACGCTGCCACATGTGGTAGTCGGAGCTGTGGGTCACCCCTAAGAGGAGACGGAGAGGGATGGAGGCCAGACAGAGGAGCAGAGATAAGGACTGGAGTAGTACAACCACAGTACTGCACTACCTCTGCTTCCAGTGCTCCTATCTATCTATCTATCTATCTATCTATCTATCTATCTATCTATCTATCTATCTATCTATCTATCTATCTATCTGTCTATCTGTCTGTCTGTCTGTCTGTCTGTCTGTCTGTCTGTCTGTCTGTCTGTCTGTCTGTCTGTCTGTCTGTCTGTCTCTATCTGTCTGTCTGTCTCTATCTGTCTGCCTGTCTCTATCTGTCTGTCTCTGTCTGTCTGTCTGTCTGTCTGTTCCTGTCTCTGTCTCTATCTGTCTGTCTGTCTCTATCTGCCTGTCTCTGTCTGTCTGTCTCTATCTGTCTGTCTGTCTCTGTCTCTATCTGTCTGTCTCTGTCTGTCTGTCTCTATCTGTCTGTCTGTCTGTCTCTGTCTGTCTGTCCCTGTCTCTATCTGTCTGTCTGTCTGTCTCTATCTGCCTGTCTCTTTCTGTCTGTCTCTATCTGTCTGTCTGTCTCTATCTGCCTGTCTCTGTCTGTCTGTCTCTGTCTGTCTGTCTGTCCGTCTGTCTCTATCTGTCTGTCTGTCTCTATCTGTCTGTCTCTGTCTGTCTGTCTCTATCTGCCTGTCTCTGTCTGTCTGTCTCTATCTGTCTGTCTGTCTCTGTCTGTCTGTCTGTCTGTCTCTGTCTCTATCTGTCTGTCTCTGTCTGTCTGTCCCTGTCTCTGTCTCTATCTGTCTGTCTGTCTCTATCTGCCTGTCTCTATCTGTCTGTCTCTGTCTGTCTGTCTGTCTCTGTCTGTCTGTTCCTGTCTCTGTCTCTATCTGTCTGTCTGTCTCTATCTGCCTGTCTCTGTCTGTCTGTCTCTATCTGTCTGTCTGTCTCTATCTGTCTGTCTCTGTCTGTCTGTCTCTATCTGTCTGTCTGTCTGTCTCTGTCTCTGTCTGTCTGTCCCTGTCTCTGTCTCTATCTGTCTGTCTGTCTGTCTCTATCTGCCTGTCTCTTTCTGTCTGTCTCTATCTGTCTGTCTGTCTGTCTCTATCTGCCTGTCTCTGTCTGTCTGTCTCTGTCTGTCTGTCTGTCTGTCCGTCTGTCTCTATCTGTCTGTCTGTCTCTATCTGCCTGTCTCTATCTGTCTGTCTCTGTCTGTCTGTCTCTATCTGTCTGTCTGTCTCTATCTGCCTGTCTCTGTCTGTCTGTCTCTGTCTGTCTGTCTCTATCTGTCTGTCTGTCTCTATCTGCCTGTCTCTGTCTGTCTGTCTCTATCTGTCTGTCTGTCTCTATCTGCCTGTCTCTGTCTGTCTGTCTCTGTCTGTCTGTCTGTCTCTATCTGCCTGTCTCTATCTGTCTGTCTCTGTCTGTCTGTCTCTATCTGTCTGTCTGTCTCTATCTGCCTGTCTCTGTCTGTCTGTCTCTGTCTGTCTGTCTGTCTCTATCTGCCTGTCTCTGTCTGTCTGTCTCTGTCTGTCTCTATCTGTCTGTCTGTCTGTCTCTGTCTGTCTTTTTCTGTCTGTCTCTCTGTGTGTCTATCTATCTGTCTGTCTGTCTGTCTGTCTCTCTCTCTTTCTCTCTCTCATCCATCCATCCTAAAATCTCTGTTACGTTTTTCTTCTCATATTATTCTGCTCTGTACTGTCCAATGCAAATTTCCCAACTGTGGGACATTATAGGTATTTTCTTTCTTTCTTTCTTTCTTTCTTTCTTTCTTTCTTTCTTTCTTTCTTTCTTTCTTTCTTTCTTTCTTTCTTTCTTTCTTTCTTTCTTTCTTTCTTTCTTTCTTTTCTTTCTTCTTTCTGTCTGTCTGTCTTTCTTTTTACACTTACCAATAAGGTTGGACCACTGTGCAGGGGGGCGGTACACAGGATACTGCTTGGGGAAAGCTGCCTGAGTCCACTTGCCAGTAAAGGTGAGGCGGTACTGGGCTGTTTCTGGGGCAGTGCACATGGGGACGTCAGTGGGAACAGGCATCGAAAGGACGCCATGGCCCAGTGTCAGCATCAGGAGGACCAGGCGATAAAAGGCCTGGCAGCAGAAGAGGATGCTCCTTGGGTTATCCATGGTAGAGAACAGTGATTGAGAAAGGATCTAAAGGAGGCAGAGGTAGAAAAAACACAGATGGATAATCGTCTGTATTATTCTGTTGCTTCTGTGCCTCCATCTCTGGAGGTCTGGTATTTTTATCCTCAAGAATGTACCTAATTTCTGTCTGTTATCATGCCTCTACTGCCTCTGTCTTTGTGCATTTTAAAGTCTAGTGCTAGTCTGATATGCAGTTACATCTGTCAGCTCTAACAAGGAGAATTAGTGAAAGGGCAAAGTGTTTGGCAGCAGAATGACAGCTGGGATTCGAAACTGTATGAGTCAGAGGGAAAATTTTCTTTCAAACCTTTTGCACATTTATTTCCAGTGTTTAGACCTACAAACTGAGTTAATGTGGAATTTGCTGACTTCTGACATTAATTTAGATGCCTAGTTAGCTGTTGCTCTTGCTGTAGCCTTAATAGGATAATACTGAACATCGCCAATGCAATCCAACTTTATTTGCAAAGCACTTTAAAACAACTGCAGTGGACCAAAGTGATGTACAGAAGAATAATTAAAACCAAAATAAAAGAATAAAATACAGGAAAGATTAAAAGACATAGAACTGTACAAAAAAGAAAACAGCGTTGTACAGAAGAATAAATAAAACCCAAATAAAAGAATAAAATACACAAATAGATTGAATAACATAAAAAGATGTACAATTAAAACAACAACAACAACAAAAAATACATCTGATTTATTTATCTTTTCTGCAGGATCACACACACATTTATATTTTATTGCTCCAGAAAGGGAGGAAAAACATGATACCCCTTCTGCATCCTCCATCATCTCATGAATGTTTGTGAATTCTCTAACAACTGTTCCTCATTTTAATGTGCTGTCATATTATCGTAGGTGATATAAACTGATGAAGAGGCAATAAAGAGGAAATAAATACTCCACTATAGGACTCAAATTCAATACAGTATATACATACATAGTTTTAGTGCATTTTGTTTACTGTTCAAGATCATACACAGAGTAACATGGCATTGTAATATGTTGCATTAAGTGCAGTACATAATTATTTACATGCACCAGAGCAGTAGGTATTATAAATATAATAAACATAGACACTGCATTCTCAAATGTCTTCTTATTGTTTTTGTTTTTACTTTGTCGCTGGTTATTTTGCATGCAGTCTTATCCTCATCTGTCATGTCACTGACAGTATTTTGTGCACACTTGACAGAAGCAGTCTTCCGTCGTACAGGAGTATTGTGTAATAGACGTGATGTAGAAACTACTCACTGATTTCGCTGAGATTTCCAGATGAATGAAGGGCTGCAGCAGATGAGTGAAGAGGAGGGCTGGAGGTGAGGAGAGGGGAGAGGAGAGCGTTGGATGTGGCTGTCGGAAGAGTGACTGCGAGGCTCCAAGTGCTTTTTCGCCTATTTATGTCTTTGAGGAGGTTCCCCCTTTCTTCCCCCTTTCTTCCCCCTTCTCCCCCCTCTCCCTCTTTACCCCCCTTTTCCCCCCTCTTACTCCACTCCCCTCGTCAGCTTTCCCAGCTCTTAAACTCAGATTCACTATCTTCTCATTTGCTCCACCCTTCATGCCCTTTGACTTTGGCTCCCCTTCCCGCTTCCCACTCCTCTCCTCCTGCTTGTCTTATATTTTTGTAAGTAGCCCATTAACTGACTAATGTGTTCAGCAGTCTTATACGCACAGCCAGAGGTCCTGAGCAGCTCTGGGGGTTCAGTGTCATTTCACAGTGTGATATTGTAGTTCTCTATACTTACAAATATGACTAATGAAGCCAAAAATATTTCTCTTTTACTGACTGTATCTCTATTGGTAGGCTTTTGATTTGCAGCTCATCCGCTACATCCAAACCCTGTTCTGCTTTTTCAACTCATGTAGGGAGTTATATCGCCGGTGTAAGATTGCCCAACTACTTTGATGTGTTTTTCAGGAACTTAGAAGTCAGACATCCAGAGAAATGTTGGAAGAACAATGAGATAGACTGTTCGTTCATTGAGTAGAAGGAGAAAGGAGGAGGAGAAGGATTCTGTTGGGTCTCTGTAAACTTAATTTGATTCTGATTTGAATTGATAAAGCACTTTGTGACTCTGTCTGTGAAAAGTGCTCTATAAATAAAATTTACTTACTTACTTACTTAAAGGTTTATGTTAAAAATGGCAGTGTTTCAGATTCAGATTACTTTATTAATCCCAAAAGGGGAGTTCAGTCATAGTTAATCCACTCCATGCATGCATCCTAATCTTCAAAACGCTAAGACGAGGTTGTTGTACAGTTTGTCAAAGAGCAGAGATCCACATGCATGCACTGTAATACCGGATAAGTTGAGTTTACTTAAAAAATTTGAGTAAACCTGTTACCTTAAAAAATTTAGGTAATGAGTAATGAAAACTTGAGTGTATTAAACTTAAACGCTTGATTTGAATGGAATTGCTATTTTAAGTACAACACACTAAATGCCAAGTAAATTTAACTCAAAATTTGTTGCAATGTCAGTTGCTTCGGATATTCACTAACTTAATATCATCAGTGCATTGGACTCATTCCGAGTTGATTTGATTTAAAAGCTTTTGCAATATAAATTGCTTTGTGAAATTATTCAACTTAATATATTGCAGCGTGGATGGAAGTTAAGCAGGAAGATAGCGCAGTGTAATTTACCAGTATAGGAAATGCTGTTATACTGGCATGGCATAAAGTTTTTCAATAAACAAGATCTATAGTAGATGAACAGTAAATCCATTGTTCTTCCTCTGGCTCTGACTCATGGTGCAGCTCTACAAAAATACAAAAACAAACACAAAAAGGACAATAAACACTGACATACACACATTAAGTCCAAATTAACACTAACACCACAATCCCACTGAACCCCTGCACAGAAAAATAACACATTTTCAACAACATGCCCAATACCCACAATGCAATGCGGAGATAAAACGGTGTTGTCATGACTAAAACTTAGTGATTTAAATCCATTCAACTTAAACTTTTTCGTACTTTCGACTATGTCTACAAATTAGTAGAATATACTTAACATTTTATAGTAATGGAATAAAACTTATATCATTTAAGTACATTGTAATTAAAGCATTTTAGTAAATACAAAGTCCGGGCTTACAGTGTGGGTCAATACAAGTACAAGGAACATGTTTCACTAAAGCAGTGTTTTTCAACCTTGGGGTCGGGACCCCAAATTGGGTCACCTGAAATTTCTAGTAATTGATAAAAATAAAAATAAAAACTTACTAGTAAAAAATGTTTGGTGAGTTGAGAGAGACAATCACAATACATAAAAGACATGACAAACTCTGAAGCTTAAACTATAGCACTGTGGTTCTGTTTATCTTTCAAATGTTCACTGTGGTCGGTTTCAGATGCTGCAGCTCTTTCATAATTCATAGTTTCAGTTCTTGTTTGTTCAGTATTAATTGTCAGCCTTGTAAATCCAAGCTGGACTGACTGCACATATCCTGACCAAGGAAAATAAAATTCTCACTTTGTGCAGTAATCTACACCTGGATTTTCTGCCTCTGTCCATAATAATATACATTATATAGACTAAATGTTGACTAAAATTAATGTTGATTTGCAACATAGTATAGCAAACTATTACATGATCAAAAACAAATTAATTTTAGCAAAAAAAAAAAAAAAAAAGCCTTTAAGCCTGAATGTCTGGGGTTGCTTGAAATTTGGGATGTTAAAATGGGGTCACAAGCCAAAAAAGGTTGGGAACCACTGCACTAAAGCATTTTATATTTGAATGTTTTTGTCCAAAAGTTGCCTATTGTACAAATAGAGACATGTGAGAAATGAAAGTATTAGTATGGTCTTAGTTACAGCTCCTTGGCATTGATTCTGTAATTCTGTAGACTCTACTGGAGGGTTGAACAGTATTCTTCCATTTGATGTTTTAGTGGTGATGTTCATCTGTTTTGTAATCAGCTGACTGTGAAAACTGTAGAGTTAAATGTCATTAACATCATGTTCATACTGATTAGTCTATTTAGTGACCACTCATGTACAGATAAGAGCATTATCATCCTGAATGAGATCAACCCTCTTAGGTTTTTCCTGTAATGTGTCAGACAATGCAGAAAAAATTATTAGACCACCCTTGTTTTCTTCAGTTTCTTGTTCATTTTAATGCCTGGTACAACTTAAGGTACATTTGTTTGGACAAATACAGGGTGACACATAAAAACGGGAACTTTTTAACAATCCAATAAAACCAAGAGTGATGGAAGAAAAATATTTTATTTATAGTAATTGAAACCTTAAACCATGCCATTTAAGAAACAATGATGGAACTTTCATTTTTTAAAAATTACTTCCTGTAGATGGCGTCCTCCTGTACAAATGCATTCTTGAAATCTGCTGTTGAGATTCCTCATTGACCGCTGCAACATCTCAGCTGGGATACTGTGAATTTCATCCTGAATTCTCTGTTTTAACTCATCCAGAGTTCTTGGTCGAGTCATGTACACTTTACTCTTGAGATAGCCCCACAAGAAAAAATCCCAAACGGACAAATCTGGCGATCTAGGGGGCCAGGGAACGTTACCAAATCTTGAGATCACACGGTTACCGAACAATTCTCGCACAGCCGCCGATGGTTACTAAAATGGGGGTGTGTTTACTTGCTCAAGGTCACTGTCTCGCAGTGCTGCCACTTGCTCATGTCTGCCAATAATCACTTCAAAAATTCCTGTTTTTTTGGGCCTGCACCCTGAACTTGTACAGGGTGACCATAGTAACCATTGGTGGCTGTGCGAGAATTGTTCGGTAACCGTGTGATCTCAAGATTTGGTAACGTTCCCTGGCCCCCTAGATCGCCAGATTTGTCCGTTTGCAAAAATGCATTCGTACAGGAGGACGCCATCTACAGGAAGTAATTTTTAAAAAATGAAAATTCCATCATTGTTTCTTAAATGGCATGGTTTAAGGTTTCAGTTACTATGAATACAATATTTTTCTTCCATCACTCGTGGTTTTATTGGATTGTTAAAAAGTTCCTGTTTTTTTGTGTCACCCTGTATAATAATAACAACAAAAATAGCTCATAGTAGTTTAATTTCAGAGCTGATATCTATGCATTTACCATGTTTTCTTGACAATAACCAAAATCACTTCAGCTCTCACATCAATTTGTATGGCATTGTACTGACAAAAACAGTGCTTTTAGGCATTCCTTGTTGTCTTTTCTGTCTGTTTTAGTTACATGAGACACGCAGGGGTTAGTACTTGATTGCATAACCATTGTTTTCGATGACTTTTGATGGTCTAATTATTTTTTTCATGACTGTATGTTCATGTATCTAAACTGAGCTGTAGTAGTGGGTCAGAGTTAGGTTCCTAATCCCCGGCTCTTGCCCTCATGTCAAAGTGCCCCTTGGGTAAGACACTGGATCTGGGTTCCAAGGTTCTAATCGTTTTGGATTTTTCATTATAGTTTAGTTTTATTTAGTTTTGACTTTTTTTTTCCTCTAATTCAATTAGTTTTAATTCGTTTTTAGAGCAGGTTTGCTAGTTTTTATTAGTTTTTTATTATTTTCTAAATGCTTAGTTTTAGTTTAGTTTTAGTTTTTTTTTTACATCTTTTCTCTTCTTCGCCGTCATATTCAAATAAATCCCAGACAGGACTCTGCTGCTTTGTCCCAACTTTAGTCTCCATGTTTCCAGGTAGAGTTTGGACCAGAAGACACCTAAATGACAAGTGAACACAAGTGATGAACCCTTAAATATCATATGGTGTCAGCAGATAAAATTGCTTGAGAGAAATAAACACTGGTCTTACAATTTTTTAGAAATGATTTGCTTCAGACATTAAATGTGCTAAATGTTACGTATTTTAATAAGATTAATAGGAAAATAAATGACAAAAGTGCCGGTTTGCTGATGTTTTCAAGGTACATGATCAAGTGTTATTACACATATATATTGGTTTATGTACATTTATATAATAGTTTTATAAATCTTCCACTAAATAGAACCTGTAAAGTGAATGTATTCTAATGTGCAGACAGTGTTTTGAAGTAGATCTTGTAGCTCTGAGACAAATATTCCTTTTGAGTCAAACCCATTCTCTCGTTAATTCTTGAATTTCACATTTTGACCCATGGCTGTATCTTGGAAAGTTCAGCCAACCAGCATTTTTGACTTGACTTTTCTTTATCAGTGACTCTCATGTGGTAAAATTTCATTACTTTTATTCTGGAAGCATTTTCCTTGTAGACCAGTGGAATCGATTTCATATCAATCTGACATTGACAAAGACGAAAACGAAAGGAATTTTATCCATAATTTTTATACGTTTTGGTTAGTTTTGTAAACACACAATACAGTTTCAGTTAGTTATCTTTTTTTTTTCTTTCAGTTATAGTTTTTATTTATTTCAGTGAACGAAAATGTTTTTACAATTCTAGTTTTCGTCTTTTCATTAGTTTTCCTTAACGATAATAACCTTGATGGGTTCAAAATTAATGTTTTGTCTTATCTGCCAATGCCAGGTCCACCTAAACAAACCTAACACACCAAAATAAACCATTAAATGCATTCATTTGATGATAAAGTACCTCAGCTTGTTAGTATGCAAATCATCCTCGGCACAAAGTCAATTTCATGTAGCCAGTGAGTCATTTAAATACTAATACTGGACGTAAATGTTGTCTGCTGGACCAAATGGCGACACTTAGGATGTATTTCAATTCAGCTGGTGGCGCATGACCCCAATTTATTTTTCCGCCAAACCCAGAATTTACTTTCATTTGATGCTTGGTGGGTGTTAAGTTTGAACTGAACCCAATGTTGCTCCCAGCGTCTGTTCCACTGCTGTGTGAGTATGAATGGACAAGTGAAACGCATTATACAGAGCATTTGGTACCAGTAACATAGAAAAGGGCCATATCGAATGCAGTCCATTTATTTAGTTCCTGCAGGCAGAGAACTCAATTATAATCATGTGACTCTTCTGTCCCCTCATCCATGTCCAACCTCTTATGCGGACCTCATAACTAGCCAGGATTCATTGGCTCTGCTTGTGCTAATGCACTTCACACTTTACTCTACCCTATAGTGCATTACACTACACTGGCTGCAACGCCTCACCCTCTGCCTCTCCACATTCATCCTGTTTGACATTGACTTTTGGTGAATCTGATGCACATCTGTTGTTGATCTTTATTGATTTGCTTCAAATGCACTTAATGTCTCTGGAATGAGTTTGTGTTAGGAGAGACAGTATAAAAGACTGCATCACACAGGTCTCACTGCCAAATAAAACTGTACGTAATTCATCAATGATGATTCACATCCTAATAATCTCATATATGTAAGATGATTTCCTCTTGTGTGAAGTGACAGACATTAGTCACTTTTCCATTGGTCATATGCGCAAAACTTTACGATAATTACTAAATGTTAAAAAAACAGAGGTGCGTAATGTCAGTTTTTCCATTAAATCACAAATGCGATGATTTAGTTATTTATTATTGCGAGATGATGAGAAGTCATTCCATAAACATGTTGATGAACATAAATATCGTGTTGATTTACAGATATATTCTTTACTATTATTATTATTATTATTATTATTATTTTATTATATATTACCCCTCTATCCCATACTAAATTAAAAAATGATTGGGTTTCCTGATGTGTCCACATATACCACACCACGTTTCTTTTAAAACTCTTCTTCTTCGCTTGTTGTAACATCCGTCAACATGTTTTGTTTTTTTTTTAATCACATGACTGTATTTGTGGAAAAAGGTCTTTGCATTGCAGTTTTGTGTGATATACTATTTGTGCTACACCCGAAAAACCACCTCTTACCAGCTCAAAAACTTTTAATTGCAAAACGCGAGTTCTGGCAAAATTGTTGTTTTTCCATTTTTATGCACAACTTATATTTGGACAATCTGAGGGTCAATGGAAAAGCGATTATTGTTAGAAGGATAATGATGGCTTAGTTTCTCATAAAAAGTCATGGTTTTGCGGGTTCTTTTTTTTTTTCTTTTCTTTTTTTTCTTTTTTTTTTCTTCTTTTTTTGTCTTTATGGTTTTGCAGATTCTGATACTGAAACTTGAGTCTGGAGCTTTGATATTGATTTATTCTGCTGTTTAGAAGACGCTCTCATGTTCCTCTCTTCTTTGCGATCATACCTGATTAGACTGACCTGAATTTAACTCATCAATGAAATAAATTATTTTCATGCCTTAACCCTTTATAGGGCACTCATAGAAATATTCAGAAATTCAAATTTTCAACCTTGGAGTGTTATTGGAGGACCTAACAAGACTTCATTACTTTTGTGAAATTTTTCTAAATGTTTTATTTTTATGTAGAAAATCAAGGTCAGTGAAGTTACTATATTTGGTTCCTTACCCGTGAGTGACACACAAAAAAAACATCAAAGAAGTAAATATAAAAAAATACAAGAAAAACACATGTAAGGTAAAAGACGCATTTATTTTAGAACATTAGAACATCACTTTAGACCAGGGGTGTCAAACTCATGTTAGTTCAGGGGCCACATTCAGCTAAATTTGATCAGAAGTGGGTCGGACCAGTAAAATAATACCATAATATATAAATAATGTCCACTCCAAACTTTCCTTTATGGTTTAGAGTGAAACAAGTAAAATTACATTACGAAAATGTTTACATCTACAAGCTATCCTTTAAAACAAGGGTGTCAAACTCATGTTAGTTCAGTTCCACATTCAGCTAAATTTGATCAGACGTGGGCTGGACCACTGACATAATAACATAAAAATATACAAATAATGTCAACTCCAAACTTTTCTCTGTAGTTTAGAGTGAAAAAAGTAAAATGACATTATGAAAAGGTTTACATCTACAAACTATCCTTTCAAAAGATATGAATAGCATGAACAAACTGGAAAAAATAAGTGTGATTTTAATAATATTATACCTCAGTTTATCATTTACACATGTACATTATAACTTACAGATCACAGTGGATCTACAAACACAAAATATTTAATATCAGGCAGAATATTGGTGAAATTGTACTTACTTCTCTAAAGACATTTCAGGTTGTTCATATTTGTTCAGCTTATTCACATTTTTTTGTGAAATTCTACTTTGTTTTAGTGTAAATACATGAAAATATTTACATTTACAAAGAGAAAAATTTGGAGTTGTTATTATTTATATGTTATTATGATAGTATTTTATTGGTCCCGCCCACTTGAGATTGAATCGGTCTGAATGTGGAACCTGAATGAAAAGGATTGTTCATATCTTAGTGTAATTTTTGCATTTCACAAATTGCTCCCAAGGGCCGGACTGAACCCTTTGGTGGGCCGGATTTGGCCCCCGGGCCGCATGTTTAACACCTGTGCTTTAGACCAACATCAGTGCTAATCCAGACCCCTGTCCACATCCACATGATCCCTTTGAACATCATTCCTTACATTAGTACCATTACTTCAAAGCAGGTCCACTCACTGTTCAGGCAGAGGTGGACCTTACAGACCCTGCAGACCACATTTAACCCGAGATTATTGCCTCACTGTAACTGGTGCTGTCTGGTAATGTATTCAGAAATGACCAAAAATAGTCTGTTGCCCAATAAGGGGTTAAGCTCCACAAGTATACAATGGAATGTGTTTAGGTCTTGATTGCTAAAAACACATATTTCGACATACTGACAGAGCGTCAGTGTGTCCTGCTGAGTGTTTTACGGTGTGAAGTGTGACGACCTCACCTATGGGAAGCTGCTGTTTTCCTCTGCATCCTGTGTTGTGTGTCCTTGGTCAGCCTGGTTATAGAGGGTGTATGTGTTGAGGACGGGGGTGTGGCGCTTGGCTTACTGAACCTGGAGGTGGCCGTCAACACTCCACATGCTCACGTGGAAACACACAAATATGGCACCGTGCTGAATCAGCCCACATCTAATGATTTCCACATGGTCACATTTCTTACAAACACAAACTAGAACACCTACACACACATGCAGACCATTTGCCCTCACTCAACTTCTCTTCGTTTTCAGGATTTATTGTTTGGCCTGAAGAGTCCGGTCTGTTTTCGGTGACATTTGAAAAGGGAAAGTTTAACTCATCAGCACCCTCAAAGCTCTCACGGACTGAACAGAGCTTCACTATGTTCACTTTTATCGAGAGCAGTTGAGGAAAAGATGAGTTTTCAGGCCTGATCCCTGGAATATCCTCCTGAGACCCAGGAAAGTAAAAGTTTTGGCTTTTTTATATGAAATGATTGCGTTGATTGGAAATAGCATGATGCAACAGTTTTTTTCAGATGCATTATTTATTTGTTTATTTTTATAGAGTGTCCTTTGCAACGTTATTATCGTTAATGAAAACTAGCAAAATCACGAAAACTAGAATTGAAAAAACATTTTCGTTAACTGAAATAAATAAAAACTGTAATTACAAGAAAAAACGATAACCTACTGAAACTGTATTGTGTGCTTATAAACGTAACTAAAACATATAAAAATGATGGATAAAATTCCCTTCGTTTTCGTCTTTGTCAATGTCAGATTGATATGAAATCAATTTGTTTAGCTCGAGCAATTTTAGCTGGCAGCACTTCACAGTCCGTCACTTCTCGTCACTTGTCGTTTAGTCCCTACTTTACTTGGAAACATGGGGACTAAAGTTGGGCGAAAGCAGCAGAGTCTTGTATGGGATTTCTTTGAGTACAATGGCGAGGGAGATAAAAGATACAAAAAAACTAAAACTAGGGATGTACCGATACCACTTTTTTCCAGACCGAGTACGAGTACGAGTACTTACATTTGAGTACTTGCCGATACCGAGTACCGATACCAGTACTTAATAATCTCATTCCAGTTCTTAGTTCCTTTTATAAATGTGCTTTATTGTCGTTGTCATTAGTCTGACTGGAACAAAGTGCTGCTACTGACATTTAATGTTGGAATGAGCATTTCTCAATTAATCCACCAGGGGGCGCTACTCTGAATTAACCATACTGGACAAATACCACGAAGAAGAGTAAAGTTTTTTGAGAAGAAGAAGAAGAAAGTCAGGAATAACAAACATGGAGACGACAGGTGCAACACTACTGTGATACTAATATTTTAGCGTTTTCTCTGGTAAGGTTTAAAAGTTTAGCTTCAGCAGGAAGAGAAAAGAGAAATGAGCCATAGGTTTCGTTTTCACTTCTGTTGGCGGCAGTCCGCACCGCTCCGTACTCCCGGTGGTATTCTCTGTCTGTTTACGCATCCACCAGCACCTGGAAAACGGATGGAATGTACGCAGAGGACGGACAGAACGCTGCGTCTGTATCTGTCTGTGTCTTTAACGTTACTGTCGGTCAGCGTTACTTTTATCACCGTCATTTATTTTGAAAAATCTCCACACTCTTCACACTCCACACACATTATTCCACTGCCGCGTACCTGCTGCACTGAACTGGGAATGTCACACGGCTGTGAGTGGTATCGGTGCAGTTGCATCGGATTACTTTTACAAGTACGAGTACACACACTGAATATCGGAGCCAATGTCGACACTCATATCGGTATCGGTGCATCCCTAACTAAAATTAAACTAAAACTAAGCATTTAGAAAAAAAATGAAAACAAACAGAAACTAGCAAACCTGCACTAAAAAGTAATTAAAACAAACTGAATTACAGAAAAAAAAAAGTCAAAACTAAATAAAACTCAACTATTATGAAAAATCCAAAACTATTATAACCTCGGTCCTTTGTGGTGAATAGTTTTTTGGGCCTTTTTTTTAAGATGTTAAACTCTTGTCCTCTACAGAAGACAAAAATACATTGCTGGGTCTCAGGAGGATATTGAGACCCTCTGTGGTTAAACTAAGAGTCAGTGGTTTGAGCAGTTTTGGAATGTAATAAATCAGACCTTTTGTAGGACATTAGTGTTGAATATGTTCCTTAATATCAATGATGTGATAGATGTGTGATTTCTGCCTTAACACATAAGCTCTCATTTTTGTTTTTAAACCACTGTAGTTCTGGTTCAGTGATGCACAAAACAAGAGTCCTGGGTCTGGATCTCTATCAGCTCCTCATCTGTTGTTGTGGTGCAGACTGATGACCTTTGACCTCTCTAGAAAACTATACTATCCCATGGAGACCAATAAAATGCCTTCAGTAATTTAGAACAAGTCTGTAATTATTTGGGCTTTAGCTGGTTCTGACCGTTTTATGCCAAGATCAATAGTAGTTGAAGCATTTTAACCCTTTCATGTATACAGGTCACTACAGTGGACAGCTATTCTACAGCTGTTCTCTTGTATATTCATGGTTGTTTTTTTTTTGTTTTTTTTGTTTTTTTTTACACATATCTGTATTAAAGTTTTAAGACACTACATATCTTTTCTGATATGAATTGGTAACATTATGTAGATCTCCCCTGAGCATAAATTCCCAGAATCAAAAGCCCTCCCCATAGTTTTCACCCAATTTATCAGTAAATTCATGTTTCTGTGCGTCAGAAATTAAACATGTGGTGTCCAGCTGAGTGGACATTTTTGCAACTTCATGATAAGATTTTTTTTTTTTTTCTTTTTTTTTTTTTTTAATGTATTTTTATTTTATTTTTATTTCATTTATTTATTTTTACTTATTTTTCAGAAGAAAATTTTCAGTCACATTGTGTTTTTTCATGCCTAAAGAGGAATAAAAACACTCGGGAAAAACTTTTGATTAAGGTTCTCATAATTCGTGCATGAAAGGGTTAAAACCCAAATGCTGTAGAGTTGTTGTATACAGCTGAGATGATTTTATAATAATCACTGAATTATGAACTGAACTGTTTCTTGAGCACATTTTTGTCCTTTTCTTCTATCAAACTGATAACTGACTTTTAATTTTTGCAGTTGGTAAAACATACAGATTAAACATGAACCTCTACTCAACTAGTTTGATAGGATTTGGTCAAATTTTCTTGCACATTTCTACTTTGATGTGATTGTGTGTGAGTGTTCAGTTCATGGTACAGTTTTTGTTTTTGTTTTTGTTTTTTTTTCTTTTCTCATTGTATTTTGTGTGTGTTCTTATTGAGCCAAAGGCAGGTCTGATGGGGCACACACTGTCCTTTGCGTCATTCCAGTTTAATGCCTTATTAACGCTCATGTTGCCATGGTCAATCATCTTTACAGGTGCACATTGGCCTATTTCTGCATTATGTTTTCAACATATGACTTGAAAACGGACATTGGACCTGTGTTTGTTTAGGAAGAAGACCGGCCATGTGTTGTTTAAAAGGAAGCTATAAATACTTTAGGAAGGGAAAGTTCTAGAAAAAATAGGTCAGGGAATACCACAGGGGCCTGTGGCCAAAGAGGCAGGTCTGGCAAGAGACTGCCACTGCTGGCAAAGAGGAAGTAGTATTGTAGTGGTGAGAAGAGTGAACAATTATCCCACATATTTCATTTTGATAGCTATGATACTGAAATAGAACAAAGAAGACATCAGAATGCTTTTGTTTTCTTTTGCATCTCGGGGTGTAAATTTCAGAAGATGTGTTTATCTGTTATCTAATGAACTGTGCTAGTAAACGGTGTGTAGCTTGTTTCTTAATATTCATAGCTATTTAGACCAGGGGTGTCAAACTCATGTTAGTTCAGGGGCCACATAAAGCCCAATACGACCTGCAGTGGGCCGGATCATTAACCCTTTCATGCGATTATGAGAACCTTAGTCAAGATATTTTTCCTGAGTGTTTGTATTCCTCTTTAGGCATGAAAAAAAACGATGCGATCGAGTTTTTTTGTTTGTTTGTCTGTTTTTTTAAGCAGTTACAAAACCGTCCACTCAGCCAGACCCCATGCATTTAATTTTTGAAGCAAAGAAACATTAATTTAAGACTAAATATTAGAAAGTGATATGGAAAACTATGGAATACAAACATTTTTAATGCTGCTAATTAGATATTTTCCCACATTTCAACATATTCTAATGCTAGTTATTATTCACTTCATGGAGATAATATGCAAAAAAGACCCTGTTTTGTTTGTTGATTTACACTAAAACATGTTACTGTAGATCAGGTTTATCAAGAATGGCATAGATACAGTAAGTTTGAATTGGACTGTATGGGATGATGCGTAAGTGTCAATTGTGTTGGCTGATAAAACCCATGAATATACAAGAGAACAGCTCTATAGAATAGATGTCCGCTGTAGTGACCACTATGCATGAAAGGGTTAAAATAATAACATAATACATAAATAATATCAATTCCAAAATTTGTATGTCTAATTTCTATGTTTTAGAGTGAAAAAAGTAAGATTATATTATTAAAATTTCTACATCTACAAACTATCTTTTAAAAAAATATGGAAAAACATGAACCATGACCAAAATGAAATTTATTCAGAAAAAAAGTGCAGTTTTAACAATTTATACCATTATTTGGCCTAAGCTTCTCATTTTTACATGTTCATTACAACGTACAGATCACAGTGGATCTACACATGCACAAGACATTTAATAACAGACAGATTATTGGTAAAATTACTCTTAAATCTCTTAAGACATTTCAGGTTGTTCATATTTGTTTCATTCATTCATTTTTTGTAAAAGTCTAGTCTGTAAATGTTAACATTTTTGTGTAATTTTACTTTTTCACACTTAAACAAAGAGGAAAAATATGTGGTTTTTGTTATTTAGACTTTATTATGATAGTATTTTACTGGTCTGACCCACTTTAGATGGAACTGAACTAAATTTGTTTTGACATCCTTGATTGTTAATATCTTAAGTGTAATTTTTGTATTTCACTAATTCATCCTGCGGGCCGGATTGGACCCTTTGGTGGGCCGGTTTTGGCCCCCGGGCCGCATGTTTGACACCCCTGATTTAGACATTGGTAACATAAAGAGATGCACTAATCCAATACTGGATGTGTTTTTATATTTTTATATATATTGTCTTTTAATTCTACTTTCTTTTTAATCTAACTTATTTTTAGCTATTTACACTCTGTATTTATTTATTTATTGTTGATGTGGTATGACTGTTTCTGCAGAGCGGTCTATCTATCTATCTATCTATCTATCTATCTATCTATCTATCTATCTATCTATCTATCTATCTATCTATCTATCTATCTATCTATCTATCTATCTATCTATCTATCTATCTATCTATCTATCTATCTATCTATCTATCTATCTATCTATCTATCTATCTCCACATGTAATATAACAAACAAACAAATGAATAAATAAATCTTGGATTATCCATAACACTGAAAAACTCAGGTGTAATGATAAACATCTGTGAACTTGACACCAAACACAAACATTAGCCTTTGCACAAACTTTGTGCATTTCTATCTATTCAACACTATTTTGAGGCGCGACTGTGTTTATGGTGAATTATGGTATAGATATTTGCAAATATACAATGTTCACATTATAGAATTCTTCTCTTGGAGTTTCTTATGTCTTTTACACACAAATACAGATTTTTTTTCTTTTTTTTTTTTTTTTTTTATCTCTGTACTAGAAAAAACAAATATGTCCTTGCAGCCTTCATTCTTGGAAATATGTCTGAACGTGAAAGAAATGTAATCCAAATGCAACAAAAACAATTATGTCATTCCAGTAAAAAGTCTACAAATCATCAAATACCTGAGAAGAACATTCTGACCATGTGCAGTGAGTTTATTTTCCTCATGGTTAAACAAATACTGCAGTAGTTTGTTGCTTGTTACTGGTGCAGTGGTGCAACAACGCTAACTTAAAATGTGAACTTGTTATTGGTAGTCATAACTAAATGTGTGTATCCTGTGTTGTTGTGGATGCAGGTGCATAGTGTATAAGGTCGCGTGATGTGACGTCATTGCTTTCCATGTACACAAACACCTTAAAATCGTCACTTTGGAAGGTGTTTTTAAAAATCTTTGTGTTCGTTGTGTAACATACTGTTTGTGAGAGGTTGAGAAACCAAAATGTAAATATTCATTTTACTAAATATTTCAACAGGCTGAGGAATGAGTACTGCGCATTTTACCTACAAGCATTTCCAGTGCTTCATATCAAGTGAAAGGTTCTGAAATGGAGTCAGTACTTTTTTTTATGTGCAGGCACAAACTTTCATTGCAGCGAAATACTATCCAGATCTGGTTTACTAGCAGGAACTGATTCTGCGGCCAGCTAACATCACTGAACTTTCTAACAGAGAGTAGTAAGTTAGGCTGAACACATTGATTCCAGTGACGGGGTCATCCGTAGGTAAATGTCAAGAAGCTGAAGGCCGCTGAGGGGTCGCCATATGTCAGTGCAATTGACTGGATAGCCTGTAAACAAAATAACAGGGTTTGTTGATCCTGGGTTAAAGGCCAGAGTTGCTATGACGACAGGGTATGAAGTCATTGTTTTGGTTCTCTGGCTTTGTTTAGGAGAGGTTCGAGGGTGAACGTGTCCAATGCAGAAATACGCATAAACAGACAGGAACACATGGAGACAAACAGGCGGGATCACATGAGAATAGATGACACAAAGGATACGTCCAGTCCCTCAGACTTCAGTCTAGATTATTGTTCCAATCTGTTTTTGGTTGTTTTTTTTTTCTCTTTCTAAATGTGATCAGTATTTGATTCCACTGTGAATCAGTCAATATGCTCAACCGACTGCTGCAGGCTAATTAAATGTAGTGGCTAATGAGGTCAGTGTTAAAGTTTCAGCTAAAGGTTGATGTTCAGTTAAAGCCAGTAGATCTTTAAGGACAATCAGGACGGTGATAAAGAAAAAGAGAGCTGCATTTTTAGCTTACCAGCTGACAGGCCATAAGCTATTGTCGTCCTGCGGCATCCGGCGTCATCGTCATCATTGTCTGTTGTCATTGTCTGTCGTTGTTGTCTGTCGTCATCGTTTATCGTCGTCTGTCGTCATCTGTTGTCGTCATCTGTCATCATCGTCTGTCGTCATCGTCTGTCGTCGTCTGTCGTCATCTGTTGTCGTCATCTGTCATCATCGTCTGTCGTCATCGTCTGTCATCGTCTGTCGTCATCTGTTGTCGTCATCTGTCATTGTTGTCTGTCGTCGTTGTCATCGTCTGTCGTCGTCGTCTGTCGTCATCGTCTGTCATCGTCGTCTGTCGGCGGCGGCGTCTGTCGTCATCGTCTGTCGTCGTCTGTTGTCATCTGTCGTCGTCTGTCATCTGTCGTCATCGTCATCATCGTCTGTTGTCATCTGTCGTCGTCATCTGTCATCGTCGTCTGTCGTTGTCTGTCGTCATCGTCTGTCGTTGTCTGTCATCATCTGTTGTCGTCGTCTGTCATTGTTGTCTGTCGTCGTCATCTGTCGTCGTCATCTGTTGTCATCATCTGTCATCGTCTGTCGTCGTCATCTGTCGTCATCGTCATCATCGTCTGTTGTCATCTGTCATTGTCGTCTGTTGTCATCGTCTGTCGTCATCTGTTGTCATCGTCTGTCATTGTTGTCTGTCGTCTTCTGTCGTCATCTGTCGTCATCATCTGTCGTCGTCGTCTGTCGTCGTCGTCTGTCGTCGTCGTCTGTCGTCGTCTGTCGTCGTCGTCTGTTGTCATCTGTCGTCGTCTGTCATCGTCGTCTGTCATCGTCGTCTGTTGTCCATTACAAAAATTTCAATGGTCTTCTTCTCTGAAACTACAATTCCGATTGACTTCAAACTTGGTATACAGCTTCTTTATGATGATGTCAACAAAGGTTAGTGAAATTATTTGGATCTGGATCTGATTCTGGATTTGGTGTGACTTTAAAAAATGTCCCCATTATGAGAGATAGGAAGTGGCTCAATGCAATAACTCAGTAAATATAAATGATATCCAGTGTAAATTTCTCCAGTCCAGCCCTGATGGGGAGATGACCAAAACATAATGTCCACATGCTGATCAGGATCTTCTTCTGGATCCGGGAACTTATGGAAAATTTAACATGGGCTCTTATGGGGAAAAAATTTCAAACGTCTTTTTCTCTGAAACTCCAGTTCTGATTTACTTCAAACTTGGTATACAGCTTCTGTATGATGATGTCAACACAAGGTATTGAAATAATTTCGATCCGGATCTGATTCTGGATTTGGTGCGACTTTGAAAAATTTTCCCATTATAACAGATAGGAAGTGGATTGATCCAATAAATCAGTATCAATGATATCAAGTTGGAATTAGAATTTTTTACAGATCTGATTGGAATATGACCAAAACATGGGCTATTTCTGTAATATAATAAATACACATAACTGGGTGATAATAAATGGCATCTGGATACATTTCCCAAAGCTTTTAATTTGGCCGGTAAACTATAGGGCCATTGGTCCTTTTTTTTTCATATTATATTTATCCATCGGTATAGAACTACGATAAATTCAGACTCGAATGATGTTAAACTCGCATGAATCATAAGAATGAGGTTCCATTGTAGAAAAATTGAATTACAAACGTATATGGAAGTGATCTGTGTCAGAATTTAAAAGAAAAAAAATCCGCTTGATCTATTTTGTTCATGTTGTTGTAAAAAAAGTCTGTTTTTTTCCTGCAGTCTGAACACCACAGATGGATTACACACATGAATTAAGCAAAGCAACGATAGGTAGTGCATGTTTAGATTTTTGCATAATAAACTAAAATGCTTCTAATTATTATGAATACTTCAATTAGTCATAATAGTAATTTAATTCACACCTGGCTTTACCATTCAGGGTTTTTCACTGTGTTAACTTCCACTCAACGCATCCCTGGGGCCTTGTTAAAGCAATAATCACCCCTGATTTCCGAGAATAATTTCCTCCACTGTGTGGGAGCGATCTGTGTGCATGTGCATTCATTTGCACGATTCTGGATACATTCTGGATGTATTTATGTGTGTGTGTGTGTGTGTGTGTGTGTGTTTTGCTCTAATGGAAGCTGCAGGTCAGAGTAGAAACTGGAGACAGAAGGCCACTGGTGATATTGTATCTATGAAAAAGCCCACTCGACTGTGGAGGGGTTTTATTTGTGTTTATTGTGCTGCTGCACTTCTTTGTTCAGTAACAAAGAAATATATTGTACTTGTCAGTGAATTGCTGTGAAGACCCAGTGCTACTTTTGTGGCACTTCCCAAATGCATTTTTCTCTGTATTTAACCTTTCTTAAGCCATTTAGCACCATTTATTCTAATATTATCCTTTGTATTTTGCTTTTTTTCAGCGAAAATCAGGTATTTTCCTAGATTTAATTCACTGATCATGTAGATGCTCATAAAAGTTGAGGGCTATTATATCATTCATTCATTCATTCATTCATTCATTCATTCATTATCTGAACCTGCTTTATGCTCAATAGGGTCACACACTGTAAGACCGGATAAGTTGTTTACTTAAAAAATTTGAGTAAACCGGTTACCTTAAAAAAATTTAAGTAATGACTAATGAAAACTTGAGTGTATTAAACTTAAATGCTTGATTTGAATGGAATTGCTATTTTAAGTACAACACACTAAATGCCAAGTTAATTCAACTCAAAATTTGTTGCAATGTCAGTTGCTTCGGATAATCACTAAATATCATCAGTGCGTTGGACTCATTCCGAGTTGATTTAAATTAAAACCTTTTGCAATATAAATTGCTTTACAAAATTATTCAACTTAATATATTGCAGCATGGATGGAAGTTAAGCAGGACGATAGCACAGTGTGATTTACCAGTACAGAAAGTGCTGTTATTTTGGCATGGCATAAAGATTTTTAGTAAACAAGATCTATTTTAGATGAACAGCAAAGCCATTGTTCTTCCTCTGGCTCTGACTCATGGTGCAGCTCTACAAAAATACAAAAACAAACACAAAAAGGACAATAAACATTGCATACACACATTAAGTCCAAATTAACACTAACACCACAACCCGCTGAACCCCTGCACAGAAAAATAACACATTTTCAACAGCATGCCCAATACCCACAATGCAATGCGGAGATAAAACGGTGTTGTCATGACTAAAACTTAGTGATTTAAATCCATTCAACTTAAACTTTTTCGTACTTTCGACTATGTCTACAAATTAGTAGAATATACTGAACATTTTATGGTAATGGAATAATACTTAAATCATTTAAGTACATTGTAATTAAAGCATGTTAGTAAATACAAAGTCCGGGCTTACAGTGCAGGGGTCACTGGAGCCTATCCCAGCTACTTATGGGCGAAGGTGGGTACATCCTGGACATGTTGCCAGCTCATCACAGGGGGTTATTATATCTGAAACAGAGAAAACTGGAGAAAAAGTGACTTTTCCAGTAAAGATATCAATTACTGATCATAAAAACAAGTGTCTCCATCCGCTGACATTTATGAAACTCTAATTGTTTTACTGGTGAATCAATATTACAGAAGATGACGGTGTTTCCATGGTAACTACGGAGCCTCTGAACGTCCAAATGGGTCATATCTGATGACCATGAAAAAATGACAAACTGCATTTTACACCAATAGGATTAGTGGATCAACAGTAGGGCTGTGCAATTAATCGAAATTCAATTACGATTTCGATTATTACACGCAACGATTACAAAAATTATGTAATCAAGAAAAAACGATTATTAATTTTGAGTTGTTTTAATTCACGCGCACGCAAGCTACCATGAGCTGCTCTGCCCCGCTCCCCTCTAAGCTACAGCTGCCAGCTAGTCGGCAGGTCCACCCCAAGAGGAAAGTTGTACCTAGCGGTCTGGAAAAATGGCAGGAGAATCACAGCAGAAGTCAAATTCAATTGTATGGAATCACTTTGGGTTTGATGAAGAGCAAAAACCCATTGAGTGCAAAAAGTGTTTGGTAGTTGTGTCCGCACCGACTGGTAACACAGCAAACCTTTGTAACCATCTAAAGTTTAACCACCGCCACCTTTATCAGAATCTTATGAAAAACTAAAACACATTAAAAAAACTCCGTCTACAACTTCGTCCGCAATGCAATCTTCAGTCTCCCAATCTCTTTACGCTGCAACTTCTGTATTAACCTAACTGAAACCTCACAGCACGCCACTGAATTTACTATGTTTCATACTACATTGAACATACTTGAATTTATAATTTGCACTTTACGTGAGTTTTTTTTTTTAATTGCTAAAGTTCTATGGCAAGTCTATAGCAGTTTAATTCCAGTGCACTATTTGTTTACAAAAGGAAACATACTTGAATTTACAGTACACTTATTTGCATTCAAAGATTTTTTTGTTTCGTACAAAAGTGAACATACTTTGTTTTAGTGGTTAAAAGCTTTATTTATATTTAAAGAGTATGTCTTACATTGTTTTGCAAGAAAAAAATAAACAACTTTAAGGTTAACAAATAATTGTTTTTAATAATCGTGATTTCAATTATTGCTAAAATAATCGTGATTTTTTTTTTCTATAATCGAGCAGCCCTAATCAACAGGTATTAAACACGTACATCAGTAGGTGCTTCTGTTCGATGGTGGATGTTTGGGTGTTTATGGGTTAATGTTGACTGCTCTAATGGAAGCTCTACAGGAGTTGAAACTGTAGGTGCTGTTCGGTGTGTGAGCAACTTCTACTCGGTGATGCTCCACTCTCCACTCCACAGAAACAGACTGTTGTTATTCCAACTGACTATACTGAATGTTTGTGCCATCAATCACCAAAGCCCACCACAGTCAGACAAGCCAATATTAGACGTCGAGACAAAAGCGATTTATATCTGTGAATTATGGATGAACAGCTCTGGTCCAGGGTATTAGATGACCGCAGAGTATTAAAACACAGCGCATATAAATTCACCGTTAGGAAATCACAGCTGCTGAGTCTGCTGTTCTCACTCCCTCTCGCTCGTTTCTGTGTCTTTCGTAGCGATCGGTGAAGCAGTTGGCACCTGGTTGTATCGCTCATTTTCAGCAAAAACGCTTAAAATCTACACAAAGCAGATTTGCACACGGGCAAACCGAATACAGAGAAGGGTCACGTAGAGGAGAAAGGCAAGATGTAATGGTGGTGAGTGAGCCATCAGTGTCATTTAGTGTTGAGTTAAGCCAGACTTCATTTGGGGAAAATAGGCTACTGGGGCAAAGAATTAATCACTTCTACCATTTTTTTTCTTTCTTGGAGGTTTTTGTGACTTCTTAGAAAGCGTGTATAGCACAGGTGTCAAACATGCGGCCCGGGGGCCAAATCCAGCCCGCCAAAGGGTCCAGTCCAGCCCTTGGGATGAATTTGTGAAATGCAAAAATAAGTAGGATAGCTAAGATATTAACAATCATTTTAGTTCAGGTTCCACATTCAGACCAGTTTAATCTCAAGTGGGTCATAATAACCTATAAATACTCCAACTTTTTCTCTTTGTTTTAGCGTAAATACATGAAAACATTTATATTTACAAAGTGTAATATTGCAAAAATATCTGAATAACCTGAACAAATGTGAACAACCTGAAATGTCTTAAAAGAAATAAGTGCAATTTTAATAATATTCTGCCCGTTACTAAATGTTTTGTGTGTTTGTAGATCCACTGTGATCTGTAAGTTATAATGTACATGTGGAAATGATATGATAGGATATGATAGTGAAGCATAATATTGTTAAAATTACACATTTTTTTTCAGTTTGTTCATATTATTCACATTGTTTGAAAGGATAGTAAGTAGATGCAAACATTTTCATCATGTAATTTTACTTTTTTCACTCTAAAACATTGAGAAAAGCTTGGAGTTGACATTATTTATATATTATATTTTAACTGGTTCGGCCCACTTCAGATCAAATTTAGCTAATGTGGCCCCTGAACTAAAATGAGTTTGACACCCCTGGTGTATAGGGTCATAGTGGCTGATGTAGACTTGTAAAACTCATTTTAACCCTTTCATGCACAGTGGACACTACAGTGGACAGCTATTCAAAGCAGTTCTCGTATACATTCATGGATTTTGTTGTTTTAGCTCCATATCAGCCAACACAATGGACACTTATGCATCATCCCATACACTGTAATTCATACCATTACTGTAACTTTCCTGTTCTTGATAAACCTGATCTGCACTAACGTGTAAATCAATTGCTAATTGTCATTAGACTGCAATTAAGTTAAACCCTGACCATATTTTCAGGGGGAAAACGCCTAAAAAGACATACCCAAAGTAAATGAAGAATTACTTCACAAAATAAGGTTCATATGGATGTTCTTGGTGTCTGTGGACATTTAGAGACCTCACAGAATCTATTCCCATTGTCTAAAATTTTGTATCTATTACTATGCCTGAGTAAACTGTAACAAACTAAAAGAGAAATTAGAATTTTTTATCCTCGCCTGTTTTTTTTTCGGCTGGATTGATGACAATATGCATAAATTAATTGTTCGTGTCGGAGATTTTTAATTGCGTATATTTCACCCCACAAAGATTAAAAATCATGTTTGAACATTAAAGTTTGCACTAAAAGACACTTTTGATACACTTTTATTAACATTAGGGTCTAAACTTTGAGCAAAAGTTGAAAAAAACATTCATTGTCCTGATTTATTATATTTTTATAGTAGATGAATATTAATACAATTTTTCGGCCTGCGGGCGGGCTGATAGGGCTAAAGGGGTTTTAACAGGGTTTTTTCTTAACAAGAAGTTGTTTTTTGTTGCATATTATCTGAGTGAGTAATAACTAGTTTTATAATATGTTAAAAATGGGAGAAAACATCAGATTAGCAGCATTAAAAAAAAAAAATCATAGTTTTTACAAAGTATGTGAGTAAATGCATGTTTCTTTGCTTAAAAAATCCAGCTGAGTGGACGTTTTTGTAATTCCATGAAAAATAGGTTCATAAAAAAATTTCAATCGCATTATTTTTTTAATGCCTAAAAAGAAATAAAAACACTCAGGAAAAAAAAAAAAATCTTGATTAAGGTTCTCAGAATTCATGCATGAAAGGGTTAATATAGTATGTGATGCAACACAAAGTCCATCGTGTTATTAGATGTTTAGTGTTTAGAGGATGATGCACTCATCTGTTATGTGACTTCTCTAATATTAGTCGATTTCACATACATACTATAAATCTAAGCAAACGTTGGCAGCTTCTTGGCCCCTAAAAGGTTACAGTGCTTTGTCTAAGGGGCCCCTAAAAGGAGATCTCATTTGGTTTTAATGAGCTTTGGTCACAGGTTAAGAGGCTACATTTACTCTAAGTCTGGGTTCTCCATCAAAATGATCCCGCTATAGGATTTTATTGTATTTAAAAGTGTGGTTTCCTGTTGAGCAGCTCCCAACCACATTTTTCTCTTGTCGTCTCATTGTTGCATGTGTGAGACATTTATTATCGGATCATCTAAATAGTAGATATGTTTTTAAATACATATTTTTGGGAGGCTAGGAAAATAGTTCCAGGGCTTTAAAAATGTTAAAGGGGTCATATTTTGCTGAACCCACTGTTATTAGTCTTTGGTTCATTTATTTGTGTATTTGGACCCTAACAGTTCAAAGAGTTGGAATTTGAACCCTCCAAGTGCTGCAAAGCTATCTTTATATTCATTTTGGCAAAAATTGGGTGTCGTTTAAATTCCTTCTTTATTTGTCACAACATTTGCACTGTTATAGTAAAAACTTAAAATGTGTCCAAACTTCGAGCCGATTACCTAAAATGTTCAAATGTTGGTTGTATTAACAAACACAAGTGGTTGAACAGAACAGAAAAGCATGGTCAGCAACCTAGAGGGGGTGAAGTGAAGTGGCTCATTTGCATTTAAAGGGCCAGCGCTCAAAACCACCTTTCTGGTGTCATTACTCAGAAATAGGGTTGAAGATGGACCTGTGGAGTTGAATTAATGAAGAATTCAACCCCAAGCAGAGCATTTACAGTTTATGTAGACCACACTGAAATGTTTTAAAATGTATAATTCCATTTTTTAAAAAAAGCAAAATATCACTTCTTTAAACTCTAGCTTTATTAACACTGTTTTTCAAAGAATTACACAGCCATAATAATAGCCTGTAAAAGGTATTGTTCCTAATATTAGTGTGTGCTTAAATGAAGTTTGTATTGGAGTTGTTTTTGATGTTTTCAGGCTCCATTTTTAAGCTAATGGTCATGAGTGTTCTACAGCAGAGGTTAGGGACTAATGCTCAAGGATTTTCATGGAAAGCTGACTTGTTTAAAATAATGTATATGGAAATCAACAAAACAGCTTCACAATCTGATTATTTCTGCATATTTGTACACTTTAAAGACCCAAAACATTCAATGTTGCGTCGGAAAGATTAAATGTTAAATACATAAAAAATGTTTTATGTATTGTTGTTAAGTTTGTTCATATAATGCACATGAATTGCATTTGTTTGTGGAATGTGCAGTACAAATGCCTTTCTTAGAGGGAAAAAATGTATTAAAAACAAACAGGCGTATATACAGTGTCCATGACCCAGGTATTGAATGCTTATATGCAAGTACACTGGTTTAACCCTTGTACGGTGTTTGGGTCTGCGAGACCCGTTTTCATTTTTTATTAAAAGAAAAATGATGAGTAATTATTTTTTTAATGAATTTTTTCTTCTCATATCTTGATTATATTACATTTTATCCAAACAAAAAAAAAACTAACAAAAAACGAGGAGCACTTTAATTCATAAATGTGATCTAGCAAAGGCAAAAGGCAAATATTAAACATATATGATTTTTATGTTGCTTGTAATTGGGATGAAATGAACATCTGTTGAGTATTTAACATGAAAATGTTTGATTATGTTGCATTAAAACCCCACAGATGCAGCGGGTCCACCACACCCACAAACACTGGCTGAATAATAAAAATCTGAACACCATACAAGGGTTAATATACATTCAGAATTCAGACGAACACATTAAGTATCCAGAGCTGCATCATTCTGAAGGTTTTTCTTAAACTTTTTGCAGATAAAACAGTGTCACTTTCTGCAAATTTCTGAGATATTACTTTAATGTTTTCGTGTTGTTTTTGTGCCATATTGGCAGATGGAGTTGGTCTGTACTTCACTGGTTGCCTCAAGATGTTGTGAAATATGAAGTCTGATTTTTATTGCTGTTTCTGCGGTTTTATGTCTTAATATTCCTGTGTATTTATTTCTCTTTCTGCTTGTGTTCGTATTTCAATATTTTACCCCCTGCTGCGTCTGTCTCTCCCTCGTTCAGAGGAGACAGATTCTCCTGCCTCCTTCATAGACTCTGATTCTCTTTTGCCCTTTTTCTTCCTCTCTGTCTAACTCTCTGACCCACTAAAGTGAGATCCCATCATGTTTTTCCCATCATGCTGTCCTCCCACCCTGCGGAGGTATAAAGGACATGATTTACAGGGCCCCTTTGCAACAAAAAAGGGAAAAAAGAAAGAAAAAAACATTAAATGAGAGATCCGTTTTCCAGCACAGTAGTCTTTGACTGCAGGTTTCAGTCTTCAAGGTTTTGCACTGAAATGCAGCGGTCCGGTCAATACGGTGTGGTCCAGTTTTGACGGGTTTAAAAAGTGCCAAATTCTGTTTTCACAGGAAAACAAAACCGTGATGAAGCCTTTTTCTGTCTTCTCCATGTGTGTTCTGTTGACATGTCTGCGTGGAGCGACGGGGAGATCCAAATTAAAGAGGAAGTGGGAGTAACAGTCAGACATAAGGGCCCAAGGCTGCGGTGTTGACACATTGTAATTCTCTGTTTTAAAAGAAACCATGGGACGTAGAGGCTCAATTAAATGAAGTCTGGCTTTTTCATCCTGTTAGTCAGTTTCTCATACAGCTGCCTAACACTGAGATGTGCACATAATTACCACGCTAAGAGGGGATTAAAATGATGTTTGAACGATGCAAAAGTGACTGTGTTGTTGCAGAAGGTGTGTGTCGGTGCAGATTTTAGGAGAGGTGACAGTGGGCCTGTTCAGACCTGGCTTTAACTTGTGTTGGGAAAACAAGCTCTGTATGTATTTACACAAGTTAGTCCACACCTAGCAGGGTTAAATAAGCTGTGAGTGTCAATAAAGACTGGCTGTAACATAGATTCTCTTATATATAAAGACGGTGCAGCTTTTCAAGGTCCAAACACAATAATACAGGGCGTTCATAAAGTCTCTGAACAGTTTAACAAATGTATACAAAAGCAAATGAATAGAAAAATCAGTGGAAATTATTACAAAATGAAAAGTAGATATTAAAGCTCATTTAATATTCATTCAGCCTTTATTGAAACTCAAAGATATATAGAGGATGCGACCTCATTTACAATATAGCCAAGAAAAAACAAAACATTTGAAACATACAATGGACATATCAGAAATACCAAAAAGTAAAAGTGACAAAGACGAATTAAAAACAGAGAAGTCTACTTAACCCTATAATGCTGAACGTGTCATATTTGATACATGAGTTTTGAAGCCCTCTACATGATCAGTGTGATATTTTTTTTCTTGAAAAACTTGATGTATACAATTAGATACATGCAATACACAGATAATCCACCAGGGGGGAGGAATTCGTTCACCAGAGGCCTTTCCAGTGACACTACAAGACTGTCATTAATGAGGAAGGAGGCAGAACTTTGACAGTTTTGAAAATGAATTGCCAATTTGTTAGACATGTTTGTGTTATATTATGTTTTTGTTTGTTCAAAAATAATATTTGAGACCTGGAGTATCACATATGATACAAAATTGAAACTCATACATGGAAAATGATATTTGAAAAAAAAAAAGAAAAACATTTTTTTGGTACAGAAGGACCAATAAAAGCTCCAGTTTCAAAGAACTAGAATTTTCTGTCAATGATTTAATGGTTCAGGCTTTACAGGGTTAAAAACAGGTGCAGCTGGAAGTAAAATAAGATGGAATTATGGATTTAAAACTCAAAATATTTTAAACATACAGTGCACATATCAGAAGTTCTAAAAAATAAAAATGACAAAAATGAACTAAAAACAATAACATCTGCCTAAAAACAGGAGTTTGTATACCTCTATATGGTCACCATTAGCTGCATGAAGCACATCAAGACAGTACTGGATTTCTTGCCATATTGGCTGTAGAATGAACATGGGCCAATGAGACACTGATCGTCTTTTACTGTTGAATCCAAAGTGATGCCAAGTTCTGCCTCCCACATTAATTTAATTTACAATTTGACTGATGCACAACAACAATAGTAAAAGAATTTATTTGCAGAATTGCTTCAACACTGATAAATATTCTGGCTGTCTGACATTGTGCCATACAGATGAAGTGAAAAAAAAATAGCTGTTTTGAAAATATTTCACGTTACTAAATCAAGAAACCATCATATATTATATGTTACGACTCTAACGTGTTGCTTAATCCATTATTTATCACAGGAAAGTTTGGAAGATGTCTGCCTCCTTTTCAGAAACATCTACCTTAGACTTGTACAAATTTACACCTGTAATATTTCCAGTGTAAACACAGAGTTCTGCTTTTGACCAGTGGTTGTCTGCATCAGATCAACTGGGACTGAAATACTTCAGTGCCTGAGAGAAACAAAGTGGAAACTTTTGATCATTTTTCTTCTCAAGTTTGTCTAGGATGTAACTTGGTCACTATCTATCCATGAGCCTTGTGCTGTGACTTTGCTCGTTTTGGGTTCATGACACTTTATTATATCATTGTTGCAGGGTTAGGTTTCTTAACTGTTCCCACAGTTTTGAGAAACAGTGGTGGTTTTAGTTTGCAAACAGCATTAATGTAAAGATAAACATTTGTAAGAGTTTTATATTCCAGCAGTAGATAAAATGATATGAAACCATATTAATGGATGATTGTGTCTCATCATCTTATATCTTATTATTATTATTATTATTTCTGATAACTACATATTTTTAGCTTTGGTGTAATTTTGATGTTTAAATGCACTTTCTATATTATCCTATCTTACCAGTAAAGTTTTTTTTTTTTTTTAGATTAATTTTAAAGTAAAATGAGATTATTAACCTTCCCCCCAAAGGGGGGGCACGGGGGATTGTTTTTAGCTCGGTTCAGATTGTTTGTTAAAACTCTAGCAGCAAAACTATAGGTTGAATTCATACCACATTTGGTTTATAGATAAATGCTAAATTTATTAGCATTTATGATTATTGGATGGATGGATGGATGGATGGATGGATGGATAGAATTATGGAAAAAAAAAAAAAAAACAATCTTTCCATGTGATGCAGAATAGAGGTCATTACATTTTGGAAAAAGTAGGTCAAAGTTTAAATTTTTTAGAAATTTTTAAAATCTTTTTTCTTCTCCCATTTACTTAAAATGGGAGAAGAAGAAATATCACGTCTATAAAAACATCAATTTTGTTTAAATCTTCTTCAAACCTGACACACATATAGAGGGAATTGATATACTGACACACATAGACATGATGACATCAGCTGGATCGATGCCAAAATAAGCTACAATATGTGTGAGGGGCGGGGCTTGTTGTGCCTAGAACCACTTGTCTTTTATTTACACAATTTCAGGCGTCTGTTTCAGAGCAGATGCCTCACATAAGCTTTCATCCTGTCATTACACCCACACAGTTAAATTAGTAATGAGTTACTGTAAGGGCTAATGTTTGTTTTGTTGTCAGACGTGTGATCTGCTGGTTAAGGAGTATTTTTTGTACACAGTGGTTATATAATCAGAAGCACGATGAGTCACAGTCAGACAACTGACAGACAGACAGACAGACAGACAGACAGACAGACAGACTCTCCTCCTCGGCCCAAACACTGTCAGACGCTCAAAGGCTGAACTCGTAAATTTCATCATTGGATGTACACCAATACATCTGCACTTTAACGTCCAAACAAACCCAAAGAACCCATAAATAAAGGACATCACATTTTTGTATAAAAACAACAAGGAGTGAAACTACTTCAAAGTTGCAAAGTTGCAAAGTGAAGGCTTAATATGTGTTTTGAAAATATGCAAGTCGATCACTACAAAAAAAAAAAATAGAAGTATTTTAAGAATATAAATGTGTTCTTTATTTAAGGCATCTAAGGTAAACCCAGATGGGTTGGGATTCCTCCAATTTAGACGTACAGCATTTTATGATTTATATTCAGATTCAGATATGAGTTATTTGTCCCAAGATGGGAAAAAGATTTGTTACATAAGCTTAGTAGACAAAGTACACACAGTACACTAATGCACCCTCTGCAGCATGTGGCTGACTACACCTGAAACTAACAATTATGTTCATTACCAGCCACACTATTGATTATTTTCTGGAATAAACTATTAAAGGTTAAAGGTTAACGCTCTTTATTATCCCTGTAGGGAAATTCAATCTCTGCATTTTACCTGTAATACACAGCCTGGGGTGCCAATACCAATTGTGGTCCATGTTGAAGGTAAAAGGTAAACATTGTGGGCCCTTCAGAAAATAAATTCTCTAGAAATGTGTCGTTGAAGTGGAGGAGGGAGTGGGGCTAGGGCTAGGGCTAGGGGCAGGGGTAGGGGTATGTACGTTGTGTAGGGACTGGGAGTATAGAGATGTGTTTCATAAGTGCCAATGCAACTGGTGTCAAACCGAAACTGAAACTTAACTTTGGAGGTCTGACTCCCACTTCGCTTCTACGCCTCTCTTTTACTCCAGAGTAGTGATGTGACATTCACGAATGAATCGAATCTTTTGAACGGCTCTTTGAAATGAACGATGGGAACCGAGTCTTTGTAAAGAGCCGTTCATTTTTCTTTTTTTCTTTTTTTTTAAAATTAATAACAGTGATTAATCACCGTTGTGTTTTGTGCAGTTCTTTCCGTGTGTTTACGCACATTTGTTGTTCTTGTTCTGAGGGAAAATGCACCACAGTTGTTCAGGTATTTAAGTAATTGCAATAATAAATCGCCTTTGTCTTTTGTGTATTTTTTTCTGTATGTTTACCAACATACTGTTCTTGTTCTGAGAATTGCACTACAGTTCAGGTGTTTAAGTAATTGCAGTGATTAATCTCTGTTGTGTTTTGTGCAATTTTTTCCGTATGTTTACACACATTTATTGTTGTTGTTTTGAGAATAAAATGTTATTTCATAAGAAAATGTTTAATTTTCTTCTTCATTTTTAGGCTACAGACTAGTCCACATAATGTACGGTGATGTTTTTTTTTGTCAAATTCCATCATTTGCCTAATGTCACCTCTCATGTCATGTATTTAGCCCACACATTTTAACTCACTATTCATTTTTATGGTGGATAATATTTACTGTCCCGCCAATTAAACACCTTTAAAATGTAATGTCAATCATCACATGTAGCCTATTTAGTCATTAAAACACTGGTGTTTCAAAATAATGCAAAAAACATAACAGAGCCAGTCTTTTGAACGGCTCTTTTCAGTGAACGGCTCCCTTCAAAGAGCCAAAAGTCCCATCACTACTCCAGAGCTTACATGAAATTTTCGCAACTTCTAACCTACATCCACTGGGCCCCATGAATTTGTCATGTTTACCACCCCCCCCCCTTATTGCGCCCCAGTACACAGCACCTAGCATTAGCATTAACAATTAGCATAAACACAATTGTTTATTCTCCAAACAAAAATTCACCTGCTGTAGTGCAAAATAACATGTTTAGAGCTAAGTTTTCTGATAAATCCAGATGAATTTATTACAGTGCCATATATTACAAATGTAACCGGTGGTGTCGGACTCTGCGTTGTGTTCTTTTTTTTAAATGACTAGACCCGCACGTGTGTCCTTGGAGGCAGTCTCCATTTATTGTTCTGACAAAAATGATAAAACATAAAGACCTTCGGTCAGCGACCCCCGTAAAACACACTCCTGCACAAACCAAATGATAAAGAAATGTGTTTAAGTACATTATAAGCACCTGATACAGCCTGAACTAGCCGGTTCATGTAAAAAAAAAAAAAATTAACAGAGACTAACCCAAAAATTTTCACAAACTGTATGGCTGCTTACCTCTCCCACAGAAATCCAGAACAAAAGGGAGGGGGCAAAGGCGCGAAAACTCAGGTTATACAGGGTGGGGAAGCAAAATTTACAATATATTGAGGCAGAGATTGAAAGACAGTGTATGACCAATTAGTTTATTGAAAGTCATGAGAATTTAAATCTTCAAATCACATTTTACTGCATTTCTAACAGTCTTGTTGTCTGCCTCAAGTTCAGTTGCCATTTTTCTCATGGATTTGGTTGGATCCTTTAGGATTTTGGATTTGAGAGCTTTAATAAAAGCTTTGGTACGTTTTTTGTTGCTTCCTCCACTTCCAGACTTTCTCGTAATAGTTTTGCTCATAGTCATTCTCTTCTTTCCATTCTAAACAGTCTTTATGGACACTCCAACTATTTTTGAAATCTCCTTTGGTGTGACGAGTGCATTCAGCAAATCACACACTCTTTGACGTTTGCTTTCCTGATTACTCATATGGGCAAAAGTTTGTGAAAAGGTATGGATAATAGTGTTAGGTATGATTATGACATCAGTATATGTTTGGTTTCAAAACAATTGACGTAGTGTCTGCTGAGAAAAAACAACTAAATGTTCATTGTAAATTTTGCTTCCCCACCCTGTACATGCAGTGTCGAACTGTAAATTGTTCGCTGGGGAACAGACCAAAACCAACAGTTCCACACACTGACCCGGAGGCCCACAATGTCAGGTACCAACCAAAAGAAATAAAAACAAAATTAACAGACTTTGTGTAATTATAACAATACACAATACAATACACACACCCACATTGCTGCTAAATAATTGACCCTGTTACACAAATACAGTTCACCACACCAGTACTGTCCAGTGTTTCAGGTCCACTTTAAAGCATAGGTTGTTTATTATTACACACAAATGTCATGGCAGTTGGATTTTTGAAATATTTCTAATAAGCTGTAAATGTAATGTAAACATAAATATTCAGAGTTCTATATAGAAATACATGCTTTTCGCCCACTCTTTAGCTAACATCAGTATTATCCCATAAATGCCTGTTGTCAGAACTATAAGCTACAAGTAGAGGAAAGGACTTCGCATCGGAGACAAGGTCAAACCGAACAAATCCCCAAATCTTCAGGATGTGATAAGGATTTATAGTGTATAATTAAAGGATTACAGTTTAGTGATGACATGACTCGTCCTGAACATGATGTGGTAAAACAATCAGTGTTTCTGTGCACTGAGGCCTTGACTGGAGTCTGTCTTTACATGGTGATTAAGTGCCGGTCTGAGCTTTGGGACTAATTATTAACATCAGGGCCAAACGAACATTTTCTTCTCAAAACAAAATTACGATGCAGAGGTTTGTGGTAATAAAGCTGTTGCAGATCTTAACATAATCTTGGACATAATAATTGATTATTAGAATAACATCATGTATAACTTCTTTGCTTTGAATCGACCACTGGTTCACTCCGTTTTTCCGCTCGTCCTATAAATGGATGGGATGTTGTTATGCTGTCATGTTCTCGTGTACCTGACTTGTAAAACCATCAGGGGTTAAGAGTGAAGCCTTTTGCAGTTCTGACCTTGTGTTTATGATCAAACATATGCAAGATCTAGTATTTAACATCAGCACCAACACAGATGATTCAGAAAGCACGTTGACTAAAATAAACAGTTGAATCTGTTACATAAGAAATGGATGTTTACATGAATATGATGACTTAACGTCCTGCTCATTTCAAGGTGGGTCTTTCACAGAGTATTCCAACTGGGACATCTAGAGTTGACCTTTTTTAGCGAAAATAGCTTTAACGATGGTTGAGTCGGTGTTCTGTGTAGGTCAGTCTTTTTTTCTTCCTCAAAATCAACAAACCTTTTTGTACGGAAGAGGATTAGGGCCACTGGGGGAAAAAATTAAGGTCCAATATATTTTTTTTTATTATTATTCTGAGAAAAAAATTCAGAATTCTTTTTTTTTTTTTTTTTTTTGCCCCTGTGATGGGAGGAAAAATTCAGAATTCTGACCTTTTTTTTTCTCAGAATTGTATTTTTTTCCTCAGAATTCTGACTTTAAACTCAAAATTTATAGAATTATATTTGTGCCAGTTTCTTGAGCGAGCAACGATAGCTTCTGAGCGCACAATTAGAGATTTTGAGCACATAAAAATATATTTTGCGAGCACATCAATTATATTTCAAAAAGAAATTATGCTTGAGCAAACAAAAATCGATATTGTGCTCCATAAATGCGTTTGCATGTTAGTTTTACTCATAACGTTCTCTCACAAATTCTTTCCATGGCGCACAAACAGACCGCTGCGCTCGCTCACTTTCCCCTTCCCTCTCTCGCTCAACCTCCCTCTCCCTGCGCGCTCAGGTTGTCGTGTCCGCACGCTCAACTTGACACACACGTTACAATTGTGCCACAAAACCAACCAATCGGAGAGCTTGTGGAAGTACACTCTGATTGGCTATTCGCTCTCCAATTAGCTCGCTAGTTACATTTACCCGAAAAAAAAGTGCTCGACGAGACAGACACGGACCGGAAGAGGAGGAATTGATTCTACACGAACTTATACAAATAAACAGATATAATATAAACCCTGACGACGCAGTCCTAACGTTACGGCACTATAGTACAAAAACTAAACAAAGTAGTGGTATGACATGAGACAGTAATCATAATAATAATAAATACTGACCGAAGTTTGTGTAGAATCAATTCCTCCTCTTCCGGTCCGTGTCTGTCTCGTCGAGCGCTTTTTTTTCGGGTAAATGTAACTAGCGAGCTAATTGGACAGCGAACAGCCAATCAGAGCGTACTTCCGCAAGCTCTCCGATTGGTTGGTTCTGTGGCACAATTGTAACGTGTGTCAAGTTGAGCGTGCGGACACGACAACCTGAGCGCGCAGGGAGAGGGAGGTTGAGCGAGAGAGGGAAGGGGAAAGTGAGCGAGCGCAGCGGTCTGTTTGTGCGCCATGGAAAGAATTTGTGAGAGAACGTTATGAGTAAAACCAACATTTATGGAGCACAATATCGATTTTTGTTTGCTCAAGCGTAATTTCTTTTTGAAATATAATTGATGTGCTCGCAAAATATATTTTTATGTGCTCAAAATCTCTAATTGTGCGCTCAGAAGCTATCGTTGCTCGCTCAAGAAACTGGCACAAATATAATTTCATAAAAATTCAGTTTTTTTTTTTTTTTCCTCAGAATTCTGACTTTTTTTCTCAGAATTCTGACTTTTTTTTCCTAAGAATTCTGACTTTAACCCTTTTATGCATTAATTATGAGAACCTTAGTTAAGATTTTTTTCTTGATTGTTTTTATCCCTCCATAGGCATGAAAAAAACAATGTGATCAAGTTTTTTTTTTTTTTTTTCATGGAGTTACAAAAACGTCCATGCATTTAATTTTTGAAGTAAACGTGTTTAAACCCCAATATCAGAAAGTGATATGAAAACAATGAAATAAAATAAAATCTGATGTTTTCTCACATTTTAACGTATTCTAATGCAAGTTATTAGTCTTTTCATAGAGATAATATGCAAAAAAAAACAAAAAAACTTTTTTTTCTAACAGATAACAATTGATTTCCACTCAAACATGTTAGTGCAGATCAGGTTTATCTAGGACAGTACAGTTACAGTAATGGTCTGAATGTCAGTGTATTATTATGGGATGGTGTATAAGTGTCCACTGTGTTGGCTGATATGGAACTAAAACAACAAAACCCATGAATATACAAGAGAACAGCTGAAGAAGAACTGTCCACTGGAGTGACCACTGTGCATGAAAGGGTTAAACTCAGAATTCTGGTTTTAATCTCAGAATTCTGACTTTTTTTTCTCATGTTAAAAATAAACTAAAAATATATTGGACTTTTTTTTTTTTTTCCAGTGGCCCTAATCCTCCTCCGTACTTTTGTTATGGTTATCCCTTTGTAAAGTTTTCACAAAGTAGGATCTGGAATAAGTGATCTGGTTAAAATATGAAATGACAATCTTTTCGATTCATAACACTGGTCAACAACAAATTTATTGTTGAAGTTTTTTGAGCTGATTTAGGATCATTTTGGTGTGCTGAATCCAAAAATCACATTAATTTTGCTCAATCAAGTCAACTTTCTGAACTATGCTACATATTGGCTTTTTAACATTTTTGCTTACATTTATGGGCATTTTCACATCATATGATACAAAATTCCTTCATATTTCTTGCAATAAACGAGTTCTGAAGATTTTACTTTTGCCAATTTATGATGAATGGTTTTTTTTTAATATTACAGGTGAATGAAATGGCTTCAACTAGAAGATCTTGAAAAAATAAGCCTGACGTATTCTGCTACATCTGCGGTGAATACACCATTGTACCTAACAGGAATCCTGTGAGAAAATGATTTTTTTTCTCTTAAAACTTATTTTTGGTGAGAACTATATAAAAAATCAACTGATAAAGTCACAAAAATGTAATCAATTTTGTGAGAAGATCAAATTTTTCCAAATCAAATTAGCAAAAAAAAACCTGACCTGATTGAGAAAAACAGATGTCATTTTTGGATTTAGTGGTGCAAAATGGTCCTAATTCAGTTGAAAAAACCTAGACAACTTGCAAAAAACATTTTTTTGTAACCCAGTGTAATCGATGATCTGACCTCCTGCAAAGTTTAGGCTACTTTAAACAAAACTAAAACAGGTTTTCCATTTTCCAAGGAGAATTGATGGTGTGGTGTAATAGATATTGTTAATTGACAACACTTGTTTATAGTGCATGACTGATGTGTTAATGTTTGCTGTTTTATGTCTTGTTCTGTCCCCTGCCTAGGGACTGCAGATGAAAAGTCGTTATTTTTACTAATTCTGGCATATTTGTGTGTTTTTTATACAGCAGTGTTCATAAATATGCACAGTCCCTATTAAATAAACTAATAAATAGAAAATGTTTAAAAAACAAACTAAATACGGCAATTGATATAATTTTGGACTGATATTTTTACAGCATAGCTACAAAGAACCCAAAATAAATCTTCTCAAGCAAACACTACATCACTTTTTCCTGACTATGTGCCGTACATCTGTATCACCAGGCAAAGTTCATCAGGCCAGAACTACTCATACTCAGATTTGTTCTTAAATACCAGATAGTGATTTTGGAAAAGTTGGACACAGTCATCATTTTTTCTTTCAAAAATCTGCTCAGACCTGAAAGAATTTTTGTTCTGGTTTGAACACAGTTTATGTGTAGTCCAGACCTGTTATAGGAACCATGTGTAATTAATTAGCCATAATCCTAATTAAAGTTTCTCACTAAATTATATATACATAAGTGGTGTAGTTTTAGAATTAACATCCTGTTGGATACAGGTCACATGGCATAGGTGACATTCACTGTGTTTATGTCGGTCATTTTCAGAATTTCCTGACGTTGTGAGTGTTTACTGACCTGTCAGCGTGTATAAGAGATAGAAGACAAAACTCAGATAAAAATGTTGTTGCATGAAGATCAGTGTTTAAGCCTTTATCGGGGAAGTGACTATTTTTGGTCATTTCCAAATTACAAGATAGTGACAGCAACAGTTACAGTGAGGACAGTGAAGCAATAATCTCAGGTCCAGTGTGGTCTCCAGGGTCTGTAAGGTCCACCTCTGCACGAACAGTGAGTGGACCTGCTTTGTTCGGTACCATGCGGTAATGGTACTAATGTAAGGAATGATGTTCAGAGGGATCATGTGGACGTGGACAGGGGTCTGGATCAGCACTTAGGTTGGTCTAATGTTCTAAAATATATGTTCCTTTCACCTTACGTGCATTTTTCTTGTATTTTTTTTAATATTTACGTCCTGTTTTTTTTTTTTTTTGTGCCACTTATAGGGGAGAAACCAAATATGGTCATTTCACTGACCTTGATTTTCTACATGACAATAAAAAATGTTGAAAAATTTCTCAGAAATAATAGTCTTGTTTTGTCCTCCAGTTACACTGTAAGGTTAGAATTTTGAACTTCAGAGTATGTTTATGAGTGAACTATAAAGGGTTAATAAGTACCAAGGTTGGCAAACTGCCTTATTTAGTCTAATTTATTCGACCGTGATTTTGTAATGAATCAAAATGTTTTTATCCTTCTCTTATCACACAAAAGATTTACACACTAGAATGTACAGGGTGGGGAAGCAAAATTTACAATATTTTGAGGCAGGGATTGACAGGCAGTGTATGACCAGTTAGTTTATTGAAAGTCATGAGAATTTATTTGCCACAAGAAAATTTACATGATAGAAGATGTTTTTATTCTATGTGTCCTCCTTCTTTCTCAATAACTGCCTTCACACGCTTCCTGAAACTTGCGCAAGTGTTCCTCAAATATTGGGGTGACAACTTCTCCCATTCTTCTTTAATAGTATCTTCCAGACTTCCTTGTAATAGTTTTGCTCATAGTCATTCTCTTCTTTCCATTATAAACAGTCTTTATGGACACTCCAACTATTTTTGAAATCTCCTTTGGTGTGACGAGTGCATTCAGCAAATCACACACTCTTTGACGTTTGCTTTCCTGATTACTCATATGGGCAAAAGTTTGTGAAAAGGTATGGATAATAGTGTTAGGTATGATTATGACATCAATATATGTTTGGTTTCAAAACAATTGACGTAGTGCCTGCTGAGAAAAAACAACTAAATGTTCATTGTAAATTTTGCTTCCCCACCCTGTAGCAGCTCACAGAGATGCATTTCTCTAGTGTAGTCTTGCAGTTACACATTAAATATCATTTTTTTATTTTTAAGTACACTGATTGTCTAAAAACAAAAACATATCATGTATATGTGGTTTCTGTATTTGTATTCTCATGTTTTTCAGTGTTAATTGTAATAACAGTTGTTCTTGTTTAGTAGTTATTGCAATCTTCAGTTAGCCAAATTCACAGCAGTAATTAAACATCTAATATGCAGAGATGGTGTACAGTATAGACTTTACCATCTGCAATAATCATGTGTGGATAGTCTCCAAATGTGTGCAAGTCACTGACAGGAAGATTAAGCAGTGCTTTAATGGAGTTTCATTACTGGACTGTAGCAAGTGATAATACGAAACAACTCATTAATGGACTCGTCAGGTTTTATCAGATCACAGAAAACCAGAAAAACACTGTGTTGGTCCCTTGATCCCAAATTAAGGAAGGAAATGAAGCTGAAACTGAGGAAACCCACAACTGAGAACCAGAGCCATGCGAGGCCCTCTGTACTTGACTTGTGATTGTTGGACCATCCCACAGTGACAGAGGAAAAGAAATCTGTTGGACAGAAGTCCATCCAGCTGTCAGGCTTCGATACAGATGAGTTACTAATAGTTTGGAAATGACGAGACATGGGAGGATATTGAATTATCACTGCAGTCGAAAGAAAACCTCGAATCTCCAAAGACGTATACTTTTCACCCCACAAAAAACATCCATCTAAAAATCTTGTTTCCTCTTAAGAAAAGTAAAATGCATGAGATAATTTTACCTTTGTCCAATACAGTTAATAGAATTGTCTTTAAAAAAGTTATGACATTGTGAGATAACATCAGCTGCTTGTGTGTCTGTTTTATTCACTAATATTAATGTGCACCTCTGGTAGATTTTCACCGCTTGGTTCCTAGAAAAATCAAATTTTAAGACTCTAACACTCACTAAATGACTTGTCAAGATGGATAATTTGCAGTGCAAGAGAAAGAGAAAACCAATCCTCATTTTCCATGTGACACCAGTGGATTTAAAATAAAAGAATTTAACAAAAGGAATGGTTTCCACATACATAAGAGACATATAATTCCCCAAGCATGTTGTAGAATGATGTCACTTTTAAAGGCAAGGTAAAAATAAAGCAGAAGCCAACAGTGATATTAAAGAAATCCCCCACACTGATACATGGACAGTAATCCATGATATTAAGTCCTTTTCCTACTGTGTTGGTTCTGACTGATGGACTGGACCAACAGCAGTTCATAAAACTATGGGCAGGACACTGTGGACACATAACAGTGGATTATCATACGTCATGCTTTAACAATAAAGAACAGATCAATAAAATGCAATATATAAATAAATAAATTACCGTACCGTACCTGCTTATCAGGGTCTGGGTTGTGGGGGCAGCACCGTCACCACAGAAGCCCTGACAGCCCTCTGCCCAGCCACTTCCACCAGCTCTTCTAGGGGAATCCTGAGGCGTTCCCAGGCCAGCCGAGATGCATAATCCCTCCTGCGTGTCCTGGGTCGGCCCAGAGGTCTCCTCCCGCACAGAAATGCCCAACACAAAAGCCAGCTTCTGCAACCGGGGACCGGACCACCAAAGTCCTCGCTTTAATCTGCTGTCCGATCCACAAAGCACCGGACCCTTCTGCTTCCCTCTGTGGGTGGTGGGCCCACAGGGCAACAAGCCCATGTCACCGGTTCAGGCTGGACCCGGTCAGACCCCATGGGCTTAGGCCAAGCCATCAGGCGCTCACCCACGGGCCCCAACCCCAGACCTGGTTCCAGGGCAGAGCCCTGGTACCCCTCTGGGCCTGGTACACATTCTCTTGTCATTAGCTGCCATGAAGGGTCTTCTGAACTGTTCATCTGGCCTTTCACTTAGGACCAATCTGCCATGGGAGACCCTACCAGGGGCAAAATGCCCCCGACAGCATAGCTCCAGGGGCCATTAGGGCTCTCAAACTCCTCCACCACAGTAAGGCGACGGTGCAAGGAGGAGTAAATAAATTAGAATAAATTCAAATATGCAGAAAATTTCAGTGAAGATCTGATCTCAGATTAGACCTCAAGCTGCCAATAGTGAGTATTTTCAATGAATCTGCTGGGTATTTTCATAATTAATCCATTAATTTAGTCACAATCAGCATAGAGAGCCAAAGACCCGCCCCCTTCCACTGTGCCCCATGGGATATATCTTTGGCAAAAACAAGAACATGGGAATGGAAAATTGTGGTTACACTGCATGTAATACAAAAAACTGTCCGTTACCTCTGCAGTGTTCACCTCCTTTTTGAAGACTGAGGTGGAAAAGTATTAAGAGAGAAAGTCAATACAAGTCTGGTCATGTTGAAGCTGCGTGGATGTCTTCAGACAGATTGTGAAGAGAAAATGAAATGATGTTTCCTCCTGTGTAGTGTTTCTAGTTTTTTCTAGTTTGATAGTTGAACGGTTTTACTACAAACTGTGACTTTTTCGAGTTTTTTTTTGCAAAATAATGCTTTAAATTGACAAATATCAGTTATGTAAATGGTGGCAAAATTCATACAGCATCAAAAAATTGTCTCTAACCTCTGACTGCAATAATGTTTTTTTTCTAAAATAAGATTCCATGGGCCACTTCTCTTTATCTCAAAGCTCAAGATGATGTCTGTAAACGTCTCATTTTGGTACAACTCAGTGATATTCAGTTGACTCTAATGGAAGAACAAAGAAACTACGAGGATTTGGACAGTGTTTCCTGTTTTATGTATGGATTACACAGGTCGGGATGGGAAAATGCAGCAGTGATGTTAAAATATTCTATGAACTCGACATATTTCCAATTCTGTATTTTGTCTGTTTTAATTTCTACTGGCCTGTACTTTTAAACTGCATTTTACATAAGTGATCAAGCATTAATGCATTAGTGGTTGCATTTTACAACTAACCAGTTAATCATTGAAGCTCCAAGTAGATCATATTTTCATCCAGTAAAGTACAGAAATGTAGTTTTTCCACATTTCATATCAGGTTTTACTTTAGAAAAGGTTGAAGAAAACCACAAAGTTTTGCTGTTTCTGAGGAAATGTCATTAATAATAGGAGAGGGAAAACAGGTTTTACAAAGTGTATCAGTGGAACACTAACATGCCTTCATTTTAGATGGAAAAACGGCAACGAAATGCTGAAATATCTGTTCATACCAGATATGTTACCTAGTACAGTTTATTCTTTCCAAACTAGCTAATGGAAATATTCTGACATTTTTGTTTTTTCCTTTATTTCAAAAGTTCTCTTTCAATTTTTCTACAGTTATATGGAAAAACACCAACTCACATAGACAAATATGGCCATGATATAGCCGTGTGGATTTTAATACATATAACATTTTCTATCCGTGCAAACACCAAACGCACACTTGTAGTAGATGTTCTCACTCACACACTTTATCGGCTTTCAGAATATCAGCCTGGATGATCGTCTTGTGTTTCTCGTGCCCCTCTCTGCTCAGGGATTTACTGTCCCTTTCTGACTTAGGTAATGCTTCCCCGTTGCCAAGTAACGAGTATTAGAAGCACCTGTTGTTTAAATCAAACTGACGGAGCAGGTGAATCCAGGTGGAACCTCTGATCCCACCGTGAGCTCACCCAATAAATCGCTCACTGCCACGAGGGATTTGGACCAAAACGACTAGATTTCTGAGAACTTGGACGACTCATGTGGGTTCTGTCAGCCTGGGCAAATTAATATCACAGACACTAAATATGCCAAGGGGAACTGTGACAGTGACAGCTTCAGAGACATTCGGGACGCCGGCTGCTATCATCAGTATCAATTATTATCAAACTGCTGAAAGCTAATATTGTGCACACACATTTCAACCTTTAACAAAATACATCCATCATATCTGGTTACATCACTCACACCGCTCTTATCCCTTTATAGCACACTCAAAGAAATGTTCTGAAATTCAGAATGTCAGCCTCAGTGTGTTATTGGAGGACCTAATAAGACTTTATTACTTTTGTGAAATTTATGTAGAAAATCATGGTTAATGAAGTTAACACATTTGGTTCCTTTCCCATAAGTGGCAAAAAAACCCAAAAAAACAAATAATTCAAGAAGCGTAAATACAAGAAAAATACATGTAAGGTGAGAGGAATGTGTATTTTAGAACATTAGACCAACATAAGTGCTGATCCAGACACCTGTCAACATCCACATGATCCCTTTGAACATCATTACTCACTTTAGTACAAGGGATGCACCGATACCACTTTTTTCCAGACTGAGTACAAGTACTTACATTTGAGTACTTGCCAATACCGAGTACTGATATGAGTACTTAAAAGGTGCAGAAGACTTTTGTGACCAATTTTTTCATCAAATCTGTAAAACTTCAGTTCAGGTAACTCGGGCATCTTCGGAATTTTGTCGCAACGTGCATTGTGGGAAACGGAGGTGTGCAGGTGGATCTACCTGCTCTGAAGTGATAATGCTGAGGCCCGGTTATAACAAAAATTAAGTTATAACTAAATTAAGCAGAAATCAAATCATTTTTCCCCGTTAAATTCTGTTTCTCCTGGGAGCCGGTAAAGCAGCTGGAGCCACTCTGGTCTAATCTGTTCCTTTGCAGTCCAAACTTCATTCCAAGGTCAAGACTCAGGACTGAATGAACTGATAAGTCAGAAGTCTGAGTCTCTTATTTTTCAGACACAAACAGACTTTCAAGGACTCACCACATACAAGCATTTCCTCCCATCTCCGTCTGCCTCACAACATTCCTCTTCTCTTCCTGTCCCCCTCTCACAAGCAAATCCATTGAAAAAGTTCCATCACGTGACCGCGTGTACTGTGTTTATAATGTCTTATGTATGTGATGTATGTGCTTGCATTATCTTCACTGTAATTCTCTCGAAGGATTTGTGTTGGGCGCATGCGCACGCAGCGACCGGCAGTGAGCGAGAGCTTGCTGCAAAACAAATCTACCCACGGGTACAAATAAAGTCACCTTGAACCTTGAACCTTCGTGCAGCCACCTACCAGCAGCAGCTGCCACAGATATGACGCGGAAACGGAAGGAGCTCCCTTCCCTCTATGCATATTCCTCCGGCCGTTTCCGCATTTCAGCAATTTCCGCGTCATGTTTGTTGCAGCCCCATAATGTCATATGGCTGCGCTGCTGCTGCCGCTGGTAGGCAGCTGCACGAACCTCCGTTTCCCACAATGTACATCGTGACAAAATTCCGAAGATGCCCGAGTTACCTCCTGGCTCAGTTTGTAAACACATGGTTTGCTTATGGTGGATGGCACTAAGAAATTGTTCACCGTGATGCAAGAGATTCAGGTGAGTAATCACAGAAAGACTTACAGATTTGTGATACTTAGGCTATGACTGAGGTTTGACAGATTTGATGAAAAATTGGTCACGAAAGTCTCCAGCACCTTTAATAATACCATTCCACTTCTTAGCTCCTTTTGTAAATGTGCTTTATTGTCCTTGTCATTAGTCTGACTGTAATAAACTGCTGCTACTGACATTTAATGCATTGGAGTGAGCATTTCTCTATCAATCCACCAGGGGGCACTGCTTTTAATTAACCATATTTGCCAAATACCACAACTACTACTACTACTACTACTACTAGGACTCGTGTGATGGGGTGGGTGTCCCGTCCCGGTACGTTGAGCTGACCAGGTGAACCAGTGTTTTCCATCGCTGGCGGTCTTGTGCCAGCTGCTCTGCGTCCTCCATGGTAACTCCATGTTGTTGGAGGTCACCCGCAATGACGTCGAGCCATCGGGTGCAGGGCTTGCCTCGTGGTTGTTTCCAGCCTGCGGCCTTTTGGTCAAACTGAAGGAATGCTCTTGTTGGATGGTCAGGAGGGAGGCGGAGGACATGACCGAACCAGCGGGTGCGACGTTGCATGGCCAGGCTGGATGCTTTGGGCTGGCATGTGCGGGCTCGAAGCACCTCGTTGGAAACCCGCTGGGGCCACCTGATGTTTTCGATGGTTCTGAGAGCCCTGCTATCAAAGCCATCTATTCAGGCAGCCAGAGCCAAATACCACAAAGAAGAGTAAAAATTTTTTGAGAAGAAGCAGAAAGTCAGTAATAATAAACATGGAGACGACAGAGGATGTAATACTAATGTGGATACTGGAGCAGAAATGAGCCATTAAGGCATTAGACACAACAGCTCCAAGATGATGTTAATTGTACACATGGTTCAAGAGGTGCATAACAGTACATGATGTCTATTGTTTGTGCTCTAGTTGATATCTCTGTTATGTGCTGATTTGGACACTGATGTATTTTGGACTCTACATCAGACATTTAATGGATGCATCTGCTCTTATAGTAGCATGTTGGGACCTGTCTATTTCCTGGCATTAGCTTAAGAAACTCTTAAAGCCTGAAAGATGCGATCCTTATTTATATTCTGTATTTCTTTATAGTTTTTACTATCTCTTTCAGTGGTGTATTCAAGAGAGAGAAATAAATGTTGAAGAGACGTCAGTATGAAGCATGGCCTTTGTTCTGTAGTCAGTGAAGTTCCACCATCCATTCCCAAAGGTTATGGCAAATATATTAGTTATATAAACCACATTGTATTATTATCACCATAAAAATGGTGATAATAATACAATACTACATCAGTAAACCTAAGAGTGTTAAATATTAAATCTGATAACAGGTCGACCCGTACTAAATTGACTGACAGATGACATCATACTGTTAAACCCCATGCAGACCTGTTTCCACTGACAGTGTTTATCTTTTACCTGTGAGAGCTTACCGTACAATGAGTTATTGTTTTTTAATGAGATTTCTGTATCACTGTAATCCATTTCTTCCTCGCCGTGGTTTCCTGTGACGTCTTGACAGGCTAATAAGGTCCACACTTTGTTTTCATAGGTGTAAGCGCTTATTCTGTGTGAATGGCCTCACCAGCAGGAGGGTCTCCGGTTTCACTTTTAATGAAATAATGACAGATGCAAAATCAGCAAAACTGAAATCTGACGTCTGAAGGGGGTGATTGAACAGAGAAGCCTTTCCAGCTCTGGTACCTTCCTGTGTTTACCCTCCTTTTCTGCCTGAACTGTGCCAGGAGGTTAATGAAAATGGGCAAAAAAAGACTCAGTACACCATGCATGCTAATGTAAAACCTACCTGTATGCTCTGTTAGATGCAAAGCGCTGAAAAATCTGCAGTTTATTTCCATTCTTCTGGAGGTTCCCTGGTGCAGACTGTTGTTGTTTGTGTTTGTCTCGTGTGTAGCAACAATTTCAAACACTTCCTTGAAATGTTCCCTCCTGCAGTATTCATTATCTGTAGCCAAATGAATCATTGTGGTCTGTTTTTACAGTACATGACATACAAGACTAAAGTCTGCAAATGACCTGCACATTTAGGCCCTTTTGACTCCAGCAGAGATGTTTTTAAGATGACAGGGTGACAGAAACACACATTCTCAAACACATACAAATGCATTCATGTCCTTGCATTACAGTGACACACCGTAGTTCATATCCAGTATATTACAGGTCTTTGGAGATTTGTGTAACAACGTGGTAACAGTGTTTCTTTGATGTATTTACAAATAGACTGTACAGGGTGTCCCATAAGTCTCCATACATAGGAAAAATAAACGTTTCTTGACATAAACCATTTTTATTTATATAATATGCTCTATATGACTGCCATTTTGTCGGGAACAAATTGATCCAAAACACTTCCTGTTTTTTTGAACTTGACAATAAGTTTTGCCACAGTGTCGTGTGTGATACTCGTCCCATGTTTTCTGTTAAATGCGCTTGCAACCATACGACTGCTTGCTGAACCGGCCATCAGGATGATTTCAGTTCGTTGCTCTTTATTCAAATGCATTCTTTGGGTTATCTGAAATATAAAGAAATACATGTTAGAACCATATATGTATGGAATGTATTATGTCTCCTATGTATGGAGACTTATGGGACACCCTGTAGTTTGGGCAATGGAACTACAGGGTTACGCTGGAAACAATCTAAATCTGACCAAGTGTATTTTTCTTGTTGCTAGTCAAAATATCTCATCACGTTTAAAATAAGACATAATCACCTAAAGAGTAACTTTTCAGTGAGATACAAGAACTTATTTTTAGACAATAGATCTTTAAGATCTTATTTCAAAAAATCTTACTAAGATAACACTGGGTTTAAGTTGTCTAGGTTTTTTCAACTGAATTAGGACCATTTTGCACCGCTAAATCCAAAAATGACATCTGTTTTTCTCAATCAGGTCAGGTTTTTTTTTTGCTAATTTAATTTTGAAAAATTTGATCTTCTCACAAAATTGATTACATTTTTGTGACTTTATCAGTTGATTTTTTATATAGTTCTCACCCAAAATAGGTTTATGAAACTTTATGAAACTTGTGACTTGATTCCTGTTAGGTACAATGGTGTATTCACCGCAGATGTAGCAGAATACCTGAGGCTTATTTTTGCAAGATCTTCTAGTCGAAGCCATTTCATTCACCTGTAATATTAAAAAAACATTAATCATAAATTGACAAAAGTAAAATCTTCAGAACTCGTTTATTGCAAGAAATATGAAAGAATTTTTTATCATATGATGTGAAAATGCCCATAAATGTAAGCAAAAATGTTAAAAAGCCAATGTGTAGCAGAGTTCAGAAAGTTGACCTGATTGAGCAAAATGAATGTGATTTTTGGATTCAGCACACCAAAATTATCCTAAATCAGCTCAAAAAACTTAAACAATAAATTTGTTGTTGACCAAAAATTTGTTGTTGACCAAAAAAAATCTGCCAATGGAACAAGTGATAATTATAATTATCACTTGGCCTGTGCACAATACATTGTTTTTGTTCCTCCTTACACATGAAAAAAAAAAAAAACAATTCGATCAGTTTTTTTTTCATGAAGTTACAAAAATGTCCATGCATTTAATTTTTGAAGTAAACCCAATATCAGAAAGTACAGAAGAGGATTAAAGCCACTGGAAAAAAATAAAATAAGGTCCAATATATAGTTCTTATTATTATTATTATGAGAAAAAAGTCAGAATTATGAGATTAAAGGCAGAATTCTGAGTTTAAAGTCAGAGTTCTGAGAAAAAAAATCAGAATTCCGAGATTAAAGTCCAGTGGTCCTAATCCTGTTCTGTAAGAAAGTAATATGAAAACAGTGAAATAGAAACATTTTTAATGCTGCAAATCTGATGTTTTCTCGCATTTTAACATACTCTAATGCTAGTTATTACTCACTTCATGGAGATAATATGCAAAAAAAAACCTTTGTGTCTACCAAAAAAAAACAAGTGGTTTACACTCAAGCATGTTAGTGCAGATCAGGTTTATCAAAAACAGTAAAGTTACAGGAATGGTATGAATGTCAGTGTATTATGGAATAATGCATGAGCGTCCAATGTGTTAGCTGATATGGAACTAAAACAACAAAACCCATAAATATAGAAGAGAACGGCTTTGAACAGCTGTCCACTGTAGTGACCACTATGCATGAAAGGGTTAAATACACAGCAGAAATACTCAACGTCGTCTTTGCCCAAAGATAGAAACAGAGCATAAAATGGTTTGGATTAAATGTTTTTAGTACTGAAAGCAGTCATTATTGGTAGGACTTGATGCCAGTACATGATACTAACATCAGGCTTTTTAAGTGGGATTACTGACATTAAGTGAAAACAGAAGCTTAAACATCAAACCTCGATCAATAAATAGAATTCAATTCAACCAATAGCTAAAATCCAATAAATAAATCCTCTTAAAATTGTCATCTAAAATGGGTGGGGTCTGTGTTTAAGAAGACAAACTAAACCATCACTGGTGCAAATCTTTTATTTTTGTGACTGTAGTGCTGTTACAGTGACTAAAAGTCGTAACCTACTTTTTCTTATTAGTAGATTTTTATTCAGTGTGACACAAGATGAAACTTCTCTTTGCCTCTATGCATCCAAATGATTAAATGAATATGAGCAAAAGAACTGTAGAGCATATAATTTAGGCATGATTCAGCATTATTGATATACACTGTATATCCAAATCTCTCCACTTTTGGATTCTGTAATGCCACATGTGGTCAGTTTCCTTCCAAAAAATCCCCTGGAAACAAATTTAGAATCATTATTTACTTAGTGTGTATCACAACGTATTTACAGTTGGAGAGAAAACGTTGTCCGTCATAAAAACAGAAGTCTAACTCGTATATGTCGGTGGACAAAAGGCCCTTCTGCATAACACTGTCATCACTCATGTTGGTGAAGATGTATACATCTGGACCACAGAGACATTTAGAGTTTGGAGACCGCTCCTTAACTCCCATCAGTCATAAATCTGTTCATCAGCTGCACGGTTTACTCACAGATTGAGCAACGGGATGTCATTTGATGCATTTTGAAAAAGTTAGACCTTTAATAATATGTAAACATTTGTTCTGTAATTTAATATAGTATCAGAATTTCCAAGCTGTTTACTTTAACAGTCTTGAGTTTTTTCTGTGAAACATCCAAATTAGGTGTGAGTTGTTACAGTTGGATATAAATCTGCTGTTATTGTACTCAGTCTAGTTTTTGATTAGGATTTAAATAACACATGACATCGCTTTTACAGCATCATTATTTGGTTCAGTTCCTGTCACGTGGACTTGAAATTTGTGTGTTTCAGTTCCAACAAAAACACAGCCAACGGGAGAGGCTGAGGAGGAAAGACTATGGATGAGTAATTTACTTAAAAAGTCACTTTTTCTTAAGGTTTCGCTGTTTTTGATCTAATAACCCTCAAATGTAATCTCAGCATGATGATTAAAGTACATGATCTGGAAATTATACATAGGAAAGTACTTGATTTTCACTGAAAAAATGCAAAATATACAGGATACTATCATGATAAATGGTGATAAATCACTTAAGAAGGGTTAAATAGAGTGAAACATTAATTTGGGAACTGCCACAAAAGTAGGACTGGGTCTTTAAGGGTTAATATTCCCCGACACTGTATACGAATGGATATATAGACTGGGTAGAGCTGATGGTAAAGTAAAAAACATGGAAAAACTCATGAGATAAACTTACAAAACAGTCACCAATATGACCAATGGGCGTAGATGCTGTTAAGAATGGCTTGAGTGTTGTTTTTAAACCCCAATCAAATGAGATATTTATTGATTATATTTGAAGATTAGACTTTTTGGTTCCTTCATTTCGTAGACAATTAGAAAAGCCATTTGCAGGAGACTCAGTGACATTCACATTAAAAGCAAAAGGACACCATATCTTTGAGCACTTAAAGACACACTTCAAGACATACTTAGAGAACAGGAAGTACTTTGTGTCATTAGGTACATCTCAGCAGACAAGAATTACATGTGGGGTTCCCCAAGGCTCCATCCTGGGGCCTCTTCTGTTTAACATCTACATGCTCCCACTAGCGCAGGTTATAAAGAACAACAATATTAGCTACCATAGCTATGTAGATGACACACAGATCTATATCACAATGTCACCTGGAGACCAAGGCCCTGTACAGGCTCTGGGTAAATGCACTGAGGAGATTAATGACTGGATGTGCCACAACTTTCTTCAGGTGAACAAAAACAAAACTGAGGTAATTGTCTTTGGAGCCAAAGAGAAACGACTGCAGGTCACCACAGAGCTTCAGTCTGTAGACCTAAAAACCACCAACCATGCCAGAAATCTGGGTGTAGTGATGGACTCAGACCTAAATTTTGTAAAACACATCAAGGCAGTCACAAAATCAGCCTACTATCACCTTAAGAACATGTCAAGGATAAAAGATCTGATGTCTCAGCGAAGTGGGGCGAAGGAGGGTCGATACCGGGGCAGAAGACAGGCTGGCGTAGTCAGACGAGTGGGGGTTCGGGGAATACGGGCAGGCGGGTCAGGTCGGGACAAAACAGGTTCTGGATTGGAGGTTCAGCCAGGTAACGCTGGAGAGTTGCAAACGAGGTTGAACAATCTGGCGAAATACACACGTACAAGACAGTGGTTATATAGACCCAGGCCTAATGAGCAGCAGCTGGGAGCCACAGGTGAAAAGAGTTGAGTAATTAGGGGAAATGTCAGAGAGAGAGATGAGGAGGTGTGACTGAGAGAGAGAGAGAGAAAACGGCAGAGATGTGACACCCTCAGGTCATCTGGATCCGGTCTGTTGTCAGTTCCCAGAGTCAGAACCAGACATGGAGAAGCTGTGTTCAGCTTCTATGCTCCACATCTCTGGAACAAACTCCCAGAAGACCTCAGATCAGCTGAACACTCAGTTTATTTATTTCCAGGGTAAAGACCCACCTAGGGATGGGAATCGAGAACAGGTTCTTTTTTGAGAACCGGTTCCCAGTAGCTCGATTCCTTGGAATTGTTTGCCTGCTTAACAATTCTGCTTATCGATTCCGCCTTCATTGTGCATGTGCAATGACGTCACACGTACGCTGCATTGTTTTGGTCAGAACGTGGCCAACATGGCGTTGAGGCAGAAACGGTCTAAAAAGACGACACCAGGTCCACTTACTTGGAACACTGTCAAAGCTTCCATGTCTTCAAAAGGATGGAATCCCTCCAGTATCCTCAAACATTTGTCCACAGCATGTGACTCATTTACAGGAATGTCACATATTTGATACGCTACCTAGCGATACTTGTGAATGTAGCGGCAGAGTGAACGCTGGGCCAGTTCTGGTTCCAGTGTGGGCAACAGCTGACGCAACTCCTCAAATACAAGTTTCCGAAGATAAGAAGGGAAAAGAAATGAGGTGCGCAACAACAGGAGACAAGCCAAGCCGAGTCGAACCAGTTCCACAGTAGAAATGCGACAACAGAGGAATTAGTAAAGAGTCTTTAGTTTCACTTTCACTGCATGCCGACCCCCCACCCCCCAAACCGAGCCCGGCGTCATCTGTTATTATTATTTGTACATACTGTATATGTTATATTTTCTGTGCAGATGGAAATAGAAAAGACAGTTAATGCAAACACACCTGTTTGTACTCTTTTATTCCTTCACCCAATGAGAATCGATAAGAGAATCGATAAGGAATCGGATCGATAAGCAATATCGATAATGGAATCGGAATCGTTAAATTCTTAACGATTCCCATCCCTAGACTCACCTGTTCTCAGCTGCATTTGAACAGTTTGTATTCATCAGTTCAGATCTGCACTGTTCCTTTTAAGCTAAAAGTTTTTATCTGTTTTATCTAATTATCTGATTTTTCTTTGATTGTTTGTTTTCTTCATGCCTTCTGCTGTAATGCTTTTAATGTTTTATGTAAAGCACTTTGAATTGTCTTGTACATGAAATGTGCTATAGAAATAAACCTGCCTTGCCTTAAAGCTCAAAACTCCACAGACTGTAATGCTTCTAGCTTTGTCATGAACTACTCTGCTCAGTGGCCAAAGCTGTTTATTCCTGGCAAATTAACTAATTATTACCTTAATGAACATCTGCACAACTCCCCTGTCCTTACATGTGTAGGATTCTAGTGGAGTTGAGCTTTTCAGTGGGTTTCTGTTCTTCCTGAGCCCACCTCAGGACACAGTGAGTTTTCCATGTCATAGTTCTTCTGCACCAGCAACTCCTGACAATTTCACAGTGTCTTAATTACAATTCCTCATTTTATCCACATGTACTCTGTAAGAACATGAAGAATTTTTTTCCGCTCAGAAGCATCCCAACAGATCATTTGCAACATCTAGTTTGAGGGGGCAGCTAGTTTGGCTCACTTGAAATTCTTTGCTGGATTAATCGTGAATATTTATATAGAGCAGTGGCAGGATTGTCATTCTGTCCTTCATCTCTGTGTGTTTTATTGTTTTGAAAGTCTTGCTTGTTATGTGACAGAACAACCTTTAAGCTGCAGCTACAACCTTAAAATGGGGAGTTTTGACAAATACACACCTCTTTTTAGGGCTTTTTTGTTTTGTAGGGATTTAGTCATTTGGATACCTCAGTGTGCTTCCTCAGGTGAATTTCATCTACCACAATAACTTTGCTTCCAACAATATTTTGCAAATACAGTCTTCACTGTAAGCCCGGATAAGTAGAGTTTACTCAAAAAATTTGAGGCAAGTGATTGCACTTAAATGATTTGAGTAATGATCGACTAATCAATTGGTTTAAGTAGGTTCAACTTTAATGCTAAAAGTATTGAACTTAAACTATTAAGTAGAAAACACTAAAAGACAAGTTATTTGTACTTTAAATCTGTTGTAAAATCAACCCAACTATCCAACCATTCAACTTAGCATGTTAAGTTACACTGACTAATTTTCTCAATTGCAGCCAGATTAATTTATCATTGATTAAACAACTTTTTTAAGATTATCAAACTCAAAATCCTACTCCTGACCAATATTGTTATGAAGTTATCCAACTTAATATATTGTAGCATGAACGGAAGGTAGTTGGATATTATTTATCAGTACAGGAAGTACTTTTAATTTGACTAAACATAAAAATGTCCAGTGTACGAAATCAGTGCTAGATGAACAGGAAAGCCATAGTTCTTCCTCTGGCTCTGACTCCTGGTGCAGCTCTACAAAAATACAAAAACAAACACAAAAAGGCCAATAAACACTGCCATACACACATTAAATCCAAATTAGCACTAACACCACAACCCCGCTGAACCCCTTCACATAAAAATAACACATTTTCAACAACATGCCCAATACCCACAATGCAATGCAAAGATAAAAAGGTGTGGTCATGACTAAAACTGAGTGATTTAATTCCATTCAACTTCAACTTTTTCGGACTTTCAACTATGTCTACAAATTAGTAGAATATACTGAACATTTTATTGTAACATCATAAAACTTAAATCTTTTAAGTGCATTGTCATTAAAGCATTTTAGTAAATACAAATTCCGGGCTTACAGTGTTGAAGCAACCTGTACCCAGCATGACCTGAAAACCAGACAGCCCAGAGAACCTTTAACTCAGCACTACAGCACTGGCACAAAGCTAATGAAATGTAGAGATAGATCTGGACACTTGGGACAAGGGGGTAGCCCTAGTAATTGGAAGTGGCAAAAAATGATAAATATTCTAAAAATTGCAATTGCAGCCTCAAATAAGAACTGATAGGAAGAGAGATGTAGCAAACAGTGCAAAATAGTAAGGCAATATGACTGAAATGACACCAAATGTGCATTATTTAGCTGCAGACGGATAGAGGGAGATCCCAGACTGAAATGTGTGGTGTGTTTTCTTTGCGCTGAATCCATGGAATACCAACTAAAAACCAAACACTGTGCCATTTCTGCAGTGTGGTTTAGAAAGCTGTTGATTGAACTGTTTATAGCTGAATAAGGTACTTGAACGCTGATGAAAATGGTACTGAGGCACCTATTTTCTTATCCTGTATATAGTATCTATGTAGTTTATTATAGTGCACAGTTTAAAAAGTGACTTACAGAAGCAGAGCAGCACATTATAAAGGCCCTGTGGCAGATGTTAGATATCTAAAAACATTACCCCAGATTTACACTATTATCAACATGTCAATTAGGTATCATTTGTTTTGGCAGTACGTTTGAACGTCTACTTTGTATATCCCTGTTTTAATAACATCTAGGTCCATCTGCCTTGGCCTTTACACTCTTAAGTCATCTGAAGGAGTGGTGTCTCAAACAGCCTCCTGGATCAGCGTTCGGAAAACAGGCTGTTATTAATCAATGACGGAATGAAGCAATGCCATATGATCTGAATTTATCCTCCAAACAACAAAACCGCTCTGGTTTTTTTTCAAACACTTTGTTGGCGGACTCTGCAGATGGTTAAATGTTTCTAGGAAAATGCTGACTGGGATCAGGTTAAGTGGAACAAGGTCAGTCGAACTGTTCTAAGAAAATGGGCTGTTGCGCTACAGCACGCACTATGTTACATATTTCAAGAAATTAGGGTTGTGCCGTTAATGGAATCACAATTATATCAGCATGTGCGTTTATATAATCACAAAAGGTGCAGATTTAGGATGATTTAGGGTCAGCTAATGGCAGAAATGGGAATAGATGTATGCAAATAATGTTGTGTGGGGACAGAGAGAGGTACTGTGTAAAACATGTAGAAGAATGTGGTCAAAAAAGGTGATACTTTTTGTATTTTTTAGTTATTACATTTTTTTTATGCTTCTTTAAAGGTGCAGGAGACTTTCATGACCGATTTTTCATCAAATCTGTAAAACCTCAGTCGTATCCTCGGTATCATGAATCTGTACGTCTTTCTGTGATTACTCTCCTGAATCTCTTGCATTACGGTGAGCAATTTCTTAGTGCCATCCACCATCAACAAACCGTGTGTTTACAAACTGACCCGGGAGGTCACTCGGGTATCTTCGGAATTTTGTCGTGACATGCATTGTGGGAAACGGAGGTTCACGCACCCACCTGACAGTGGCAGTGAGACCATATGGTATTATATGGATGAAACAAACACGTGGAAACGGCTGGAGGAATATGGATAGAAGGAAGGGAGTTCCTGCCGCTTCTGATCGTGTCTGTTCCAGCTGCCACTGTCAGGTGGCTGCGCGAGCCTTCGCTTCCCACAATGCACGTCGCGACAAAATTCCGAAGATGCCCGAGTGACCTCCCAGCTCGTTTTGTAAACACACGGTTTGTTTCTGGTGGATGGCACTTCGAAATTGTTCACTGTAATGCAAGAGATTCAGGTGAGTAATCACAGAAAGACTTACAGGTTTGTGATACTGAGGATATGACTGAGGTTTGACAGACTTGATGAAAAATAGGTCATGAAAGTCTCCAGCACCTTTAAGTTTGTGTCTTAGAGTTAAAAACAAAATAAATGTATTTCCAAGTGTGTAAAATATGTGTTTTCCTTAACAATCAAAGCATTTTTTCATCACCTTATGCAGCTCCATAAGAAATACATACATTTGTTAAATTTGTATTTCCAATATGTGAACAGCTGGTAATGTACCTTAAAACATGAAAACTGTCTGTGTTTTTGGTTGCCTGCATGCATGATAACAGTCTGTAGTCTGATCTCACTGTGGACGAGTTGGTTAGAAAATCCTTCAGCTCAATCCTGACTTTCCTTTTCTTAAACAGTGGCAGCAATGTACAACACTATCTCCTGCTGGTGTAAGCCAGATGAAAGATGAGAAAACACAGCAATATCTTTGATCGTGGCAAAACAAAATGGTGGTTCTATATTGCACAGTGAGGCAGGTGCAAAGAAAGCTGTTGGCCTGGACTTGCAACAAAAACAGTCTGCTGCAAAATTTAGATAGTCTTGGAAATTGAGGGTGACTGTCTACATCCACGTAACACACCTTTGAATGACGACATTGATCAACATAACAGGTGTGTCTTTTTTTTTTTCCACACACCACTGTTGTAGCAGAACTAACAATTGGCTTAGCGTCATTACTTACAACTACTAGTGCATCGACCCATGGGGAACCACGGTTCATATTAATACCAACATTTAGGGACTGAAGTTAATAAATGCGTTGCTCCTGTTTTTTGTTTTTTTTTTTTGGGGGGGGGTTTGTAATCAACTGTTTTTATTGATTTAAAATTTCAGTTTGCAAGAATAAACAAACAAACTCAACATTACACAACAAAAAGTGTACACTACACCTACATTACACACAGAACACACCCCTCTGCCCCCCCCCACCACCACCACCACCACCACCACCTTTGTGTTGTTCTTGTTTTTAACTTCATTTCCCGTCATGCAGTGTGGTACTGCACTTCCCATCAACCATCATGGGCAACGCAACATGATTGTAAGGCTTTTGTTAGGGATGGGAATCGTTAAGAATTTAACCATTCCTATTCCATTATCGATATTGCTTATCGATCCGATTCCTTATCGATTCTCTTATCGATTCTCATTGGGTGAGGGAATAAAAGAGTACAAATGGGTGTGTTTGCATTAATTGTCTTTTATATTTCCATCTCTAAACAGAAAATATACCATATACAGTATGTACAAATAATAATAACAGATGATGCCGGCCGGTTGGGGGGGGGGGGGGGGCGTACAGTGAAAGTGAAACTAAAGACACTTTACTAATTCCTCTATTGCCGCATTTCTACTACGTGGAACCGGTTCAACTTGGCTCGGCTTGTCTCCCGTTGTTGTGCACCTCATTTCCTTTCCCTTCTTACCTTCGGAAACTTGTATTTGAGGAGTTACGACGTTTGTTGCCCACACCAGAACCAGCCCGGTGTTCATTCTGCCGCTACATTCACAAGTGCTGCTAAGTAGAGTATCAAATACGTGACATTCCTGTAAATGATTCACATGCTGTGGACAAATGTTTGAGGATATTGGAGGGATTCCACCCTTTTGAAGACATGGAAGCTTTGACAGTGTTCCAGTGGACCTGGTGTCGTCTTTTTAGACCATTTCTGCCTCAATGCCATGTTGGCTACGTTCTGACCAAAACAATGCAGCGTACATGTGACGTCATCGCGCATGCACAACGAAGGCGGAATCGATAAGCAGAATCGTTAAACAGGAAGGCAAACGATTCCAAGGAATCGAGCTACTGGGAACCGGTTCTCAAAAAGAACCGGTTCTCGATTCCCATCTCTAGCTATTGTATTGCAAAATGACTAACATCTCCCAAAATATTGGTCCTATCAACTTGCCAAGATATTTAATGTGGTGATGGGTTTATTCCTCAACTGTAGGTACAAAGTTGACCAGTTAAAAACATCTCAATTTCTCAGAACTGTGCAGATACACACACACACACACACACACACAGATGCTCTGAGACCTTACAGTATTATGATATAGATTATGGTACAGGTAGACAATGTGCTCTTACGACATTTAATTCTTGTATCTTTATTTGCATCATAGCCTAAAAAATAACTAGAATTTTTTTTTTTTTTTTGGGGGGGGGGGTTATGTGTTGTATCCAAGTTTATTAGATGTCTGTCACACAGTGTAGCTGCTAATAAACTTTTGTTGGAGCCTTTATCTGAATCAGAATACTTTATTAAACCCAGGGGAAATTGCTCTGTGCAAGTATAATAAAAAAAAAGTAACAGTAAAGAAATGATCAACACTACAAAAAAAAAAAAAAAAAATATATATATATATATATATATATATATATATATATATATACACATATATACATATATATATATATATATATATATATATATATAAACACATATCTATATAGAATGCAGAGGATGATATAATATAGCTGGTGATCAATCACTTAGGAAAAGTTACATGTAGAAATGTGCCTAAAAAGTCATTTGGAAGTCACCACAAAAGTAGTTCTTGCTCTTTATGGTTTAATCATATTTAGTTTAAATGTGTATAAACAGAATACTGTACTATTATTGGTCTATATTTAAAATGCAACATATTATAAATCCTCATAGTGGAGGGAATTAACAATAATGGAAGTTCCCACCTTTTCCTCAATGTGTGTGTGTGTGTGTGTGTGTGTGTGTGTGTGTGTATTTGTGTGTGTCTTTGCTGTATTTATGTGTGTGTTTATGTGAACCACATGGCATCTGTCAGCTGTCAGCTCCTCCCTCCTCAGACACATGTGGGCAGAAAAAAACAGAGAAAACCCCAGAATCCTGGAAACAGAAACTGGGTCAGACCTTTACAGACTTGTTTGGCAAAAACAGGGAAAACGTGACTAGGACCCCCGCTGAAAATTGTAAACAGAACCTATGAGACTGTAAGAAAAAAAACAACAAAAAAAAAACCCTGATATGTAGATTGTTAAAATGTGCTATACTGCTTCATTTGTTTTTGTTTTTGTTTTTTTTCGAAGGGGTCTTTCTCTCATGTAAAGCCTTTCTTTCTTTTTTTCTTTTTTGTGTTTTCATCTGTCTTTCTCATAATCTTTCTCCTCATTCGATTCCTTGTGGTTTCTCCAGCACCGCAGCCTCCATCCAACAGTCTATTTATTTTTCGTATAAGCTATTGCACCGCGTCTTCCAAATTTGTGTGGCTCTAACAAAACCTTTTAGGCCAGAGATAACAGTATAATCTACTTTAGCAGACTGGGTTCAGGATTAAGAGCCAGTATTTTTGCCTTTTTAAAAACCCACAGATACTGAATGGGGTTTTCACGTTTGCACATTTTGGCATTAGGGCCGACAGCTGCAGCCGCAGGGTTTCAATCTCTCTCATGAAAAAGCACAAAATCCTGCAGAGGCTTTGTGCACCATCTCCATATCGTCACTTTGGTCATGGCTGATGTCAACGGTCGAGCTAACTCCCATTTTCCAATCCATTTTAACCCTTTCATGCATAACGGTCACCACAGTGGACAGTTATTCTCCAGCTGTTCTCTTATATATTCATGGGTTTGGTTGTTTTAGTTCCATATCAACCAACACAGTGGATGCTTGAGTTTGAGTGTAAATAAATTGCTATAAAAATTGGAAATATGATAAAATGTGAGAAAACATCAGATCAGCTGCATTAAAATTTTTTTATTTCATAGTTTTCGCACAGTATATCACTTTCTGATCTTGCGTTTTAAATACATGGTTCTTTGCTTCAAAAATTAAACACACGGTGTCCAGCTGAGTGGACGTTTTTGGAACTCCATGAAAAATAGGTTCGTAAAAAAAAATTGGTAACACTTTACTTGAAGGTCTAGTTTATAATGCATTAAGCGCACATTCAGAAGACATTATAATGCATTTATAATTTATTATAAAAGTCATTACAACAGTTTATGATCATGTAAAACAACTTATACCAAGGTTAATAAAATATTATAAGTGTAGGCATAATCTTTTATAAATTCAGCTTCCATAATGTTTTATACATCCATACCAAAGAAGTGTGAAGGAATTTATTTTTTTAGGTGGGGAACTTTTGTTAGGTTTTGTCACTGGTCCCTATATCCATCTATTTTAGGGAATTCATATTTATTTAAAAAAAAAAAAAAAAAAGTATGTGTTTGAATTAACAAAGATTTAGAGCTGCCACATTATTTTTTATTTATGTATAAAGCAACATGTAACACTTCTATTTACTGTCTCTGTTCTTTTAATGTTTTGTTTTTGCAAAATAAAGAGTTATTAAGAATACTTGGGTGTATAATTTTTGACTTACACTTTAATTAGAACCAGCAGATACTGCTCATACGTCATCATACTTGTGTTATAATATCATACAATTGCTAATAACCTTAGACAGTGTTGTCACTTTACTAAAAGCTCTTAAAGTCCTCCTGTAACTTATTATTGATGTTTCTAAGGCATTATTCAGTTTCAGAAACGACATGTCAGAGCAGTTCTCTGTGTCTTTATAACTGGCTAGAGTTATGATGGTTATAATGTGTATTGTAACCCAGGACTTGAGATTCTTCCTACAAACACTTGTCACTTTGGTATGGATGTATAAAACATTATGAAAGCTGAATTTATAATACATTATGCCTACACTTTTAATACTTTATTAACCTTGGTATAAGTTGTTTTACATGATCATAAACTGTTGTAATGACTTTTATAATGCATTATAAATGCATTGTAATGTCTAATGAATGTGCGCTTAATGCATTATAAACTAGACCTTCAAGTAAAGTGTTACCAAAAAATTCAATTGCATTGTTATTTTGTGCCTAAAAAGGAATAAAAACACTCAGGAAAAAAAATCTTAACAAAGGTTCTCATAATTCGTGCATGAAAGGGTTAATGATGTATCTAGACTGTGACAAATGGGAGAGACTAACGAGACACAATATAGAAGATAAATTACCAGGTTTTTGCCACCAACAAAAGCAGCTAATGGAGCCGGCAGCCTGCAAGCGGCAGCCAACATTTACAAGCACGTGACTGGTGTTTATGAACCGCCAGACATTTTTCTTGGCAGGGTTCAAGGTTCTATGAAACCGTACGTGGAGCCACCGGACACTAACGCCCGCCACCGAAGCAAACGCAGACTGAAACCCTGCATTTGCTCTGGCGTTCGTCTCATCACGGTGCCTCACCTTCTCAGTGTCAGGCCCGCCACTGTATCCCTCCACATTTGCGAGGATAATAACCCTTTGTTAGGCTTCGGTTGGGCTTCAGCCCAGTGTGAGAGCCGTATAGAACGCAGCGGAGAGAAAATGTCAGGAGACGAAACCGCAGAGAGGTGAGAGGAGATGTAAGAGGAAAGGTGAGAAGAGCAGAGGGAGAGGAAAAGGAGATGCAAAGAGGAATTGTGAAAATCCACCCATTTCCTCCATGTCCATCACCGCCCAGTTCATCTGTTAAAGCCCAGTCCCACATCATGCACACACATCTTTGTCACATTTAACACCTTAAACAGAGGGAGTAAAACGCCAGTGTCAAGGAGGGTGGAAGGAATAAGTGTGTCATAAGTCAGCAGAGTATTTGAATGACCTTAACCCTTTCATGCATGAATTACACTGGTCATCAACAAATTTATTGTTTAAGTTTTTTGAGTCGATTTAGGATAATTTTGGTGTGCTGAATCCAAAAATCACATTAATTTTGCTCAATCAGGTCAACTTTCTGAACTATGTATTACTACATATTGGCTTTTTAACATTTTTGCTTACACTTATGGGCATTTTCACATCATATGATACAAAATTCTTTCACATTTCTTGCAATAAACGAGTTCTGAAGATTTTACTTTTGCCAATTTATGATTAATGTTTTTTTTTTTAATATTACAGGAGAATGAAATGGCTTCGACTAGAAGATCTTGCAAAAATAAGCCTGACGTATTCTGCTACATCTGCGGTGAATACACCATTGTACCTAACAGGAATCAAGTCACAAGTTTCATAAAGTGTGCTTACCAATCTTATTTTGGTATTAATTATTATATTTTGTGAGAAGATCAAATTTTTCAAAATCAAATTAGCAAAAAAACCTGACCTGATTGAGAAAAACAGATGTCATTTTTGGATTTAGCGGTGCAAAATGGTCCTAATTCGGTCGAAAAAACCGAGACAACTTGCAAAAAATATTTTTTTGTAACCCACTGTTATGAGAATATTAGTCAATTTTTTTTTTTTTTCTTGAGTGATTGTATTCCTCTTTAGGCGTGAAAAAAAACAATGCAATTGAAATTTTTTTTATGAACCTATGTTTCATGGAGTTAAAAAAAATATCCACTCAGCTGGACATTTATTTTTAATGCCATGAAAATGTAAATAATTAGTGTAAAATGCAGTTTGTCATCTTTTCATGGTCATCAAATATGACCCATTTGGACGTTTAGAGACTCTGTAGTTACCGTGGAAACACCGTCATCTTCTACAACGTTGATTCACCAGCAAAACCCATGGAGTTGGATCAATGACAGTGAATGGACACACTTGATTGATGATAAATTTATTGAAAAAGTCACTTTTTTTTCTGTTTTTCCTGTTTCCGATTTAATAACCTTTGAATTTACTCTGAGTTTGAATGAACATCAACATGATCAACAGATTAAATATAGGAAAATACCTACTTTACACTGAAAAAAATGCTAAATACAGAGGATAATATAATAATAAATGGTGATAAATACTTAAGAAAGGCTAAATAGAGAGAAAAACAAATCATCTGGGAACTTCCATCAAAGAAGCGCTGGGTCTTTATGGGTTAAATATTAATAACATTTTATTTCCTAGCCTTTATATTCACTCAGGTAGCTATTATGCAGGTACTGTTAAAGAAGTTCAGGTTAAATTACATTGTAGAATAGCTGTCCACTGTAGTGACCACTACGCATGAAAGGGTTAAAACTAATAAAGAAAAAAGAAGACTGTAGCTTCTCAGTAAATTAGTTGTAGCTGCAGATATTGCATACGTTTTTGCATATGCACAATTTGGAGTAAAAAAGCAACATTCGTGTCCATAATGAGCCTAGAAATATTAGGATATGCAATATATTCAACAATCTGTGACTGAATGGTGCTGGAAAGATGTTAAACATTTTTCTAACTGTATTCATATAGTTGTTAGTTGTAGCTCTAAGAGACAAATTGCACCGCTAAATTGTTTTAATGCAGTAAGGAAGAAAGAATGAGAGATGGAAGAAATTAAAGTTTCCTTTTTCAGAAATCTGTGGAATTTGTGTTGATTTGGAGATAATGTAATGAAGAGTTGAATGAACTTGCATATACTATAGAGCAGGGGTCTCAAACATGCGGCCCGGGGGCCAAATGCGGCCCGCCAAAGCTTCCAATGCGGCCCGTGGGATGAATTTGCAAAGTGCAAAAATTCCACAGTCAAGGCTGTGGAACTCGTTTTAGTTCAGGTTCCACATACAGACCAATATGATCACCAGTAAAATAATAGCATAAAAAAAGGGATGTCCAATATTGGATTTTTTTGCCAAAAACCGATATGCCGATATTGTCCAACGCTTAATTTCCGATTCCGATGTCTACCGATACTGCTGCCGATATATGTGGGATATTAAACAAATTTTTAGGTAACATCACATATCTCCTGTCATGGAATTAACACATCATGCCTAATTTTATTGTGATGCCCCATTGGATGCATTCTCAAATGCAACAAGGCTTTCAAAATGTAAACACTGTCTGTGCAAAGAATACATACTTCAACTTAAGTTGTGGAAAAAATATTTATTTATCCATATTTATTTATCCATATTTATTTATTTTCTCTCCCTCCCTCCATGAGTCTGTTACAGTGTGGCAACTCTACTGTACAATTTTGAAAACTGCACATTTCTTTCAGCAACAAACAATGCTTCATTTATGCGTCGGTAAATGCCGGTGAAATCAAGGCATTATTTTATCTGTTTTAATGATAGGCAAAAAAAACGATAACGATATTCACCGATATTACAGTTTTATGCCAATATCGGGCTGATAATATCGGTGGGCCGATATTATTGGACATCCCTAATAAAAACCGACAAAAAATAATGACTCCATATTTTCGTCTCGGTTTGATGTGAAAAAATATTACATTATGCCTATAAATATTGACAACTTTAAATTTTGTCTTTGTTTTAGTGCAAAAATAACGTTAAATTAAGAAAATATTTACATTTACAAACTATCCTGTAACAATAAAATGTGAATAACCTGAACAAATATGAACAACCTGAAATGTCTAAAGAAAATTAAGCACAATTTTAACAATTTTCTGCCTGTTACTAAGTGTCTAGTGTCTTTGTAGATCTGATCCATAATGCACATGTACAAATGATAAGTTGAGGCATAATATTGTTAAAATTACTTTATTACTTATTTTTCTTAAGAAATTTCAGGTTTTTTTCAGGTTATTCACATCTTTTTTGTTTGAATAGTTTATAAAAGTAAGTATTTTCATAATTCAATGGGTTTTTTTTTTGCATTAAAAGACAAAAATTTGGAGTAGTCTTTATTTATAGGTTATTATGCTATTATTTTACTGGTCCAGCCCACTGGAGATCAAATCAGACTGAATGTGGCCCCTGAAAGAAAATGAGTTAGAGACCACTGGTATAAGTGGTCCAAGTGTGTTGCTGTACTTTTTTTTATTTTATGATTTCTACTGAGGTTTTGCCAAGATTATGCCAAGATAACAATTTTCTGCCTCTTACTAAGTGTTTAGTGTCTTTGTAGATCTGATCCGTAATGCACATAAATGATAAGTGGAGGGATAATATTGTTAAAGTTATTTATTACTTATTTTTCTTAAGAAATTTCAGGGTTTTTTTCAGGTTATTCACATCTTTTTTGTTTGAATAGTTTATAAAAGTAAGTATTTTCATAATTTAATGTTTTTTGTTTGTTTTTTTTGCATTAATAGACAAAAATTTGGAGAAGTCATTATTTATAGATTATTATGCTATTATTTTACTGGTCCACTGGAGATCAAATCAAACTGAATGTGGCCCCTGAAAGAAAATGAGTTTGAGACCACTGCTGTAGAGTCTGTTATGAAGATTTTTTTTTTCCTGGCACAAAAGAGGAGATAAATGACAAAATAAGCCCACAGGCAATAACAATGGTATTGACATTTCCTGTTGACAAAATTCTCATTATAGCTGTCATATCAGTGTTCAGAATTTTGCAATTGGTGCATCCCAAAATGGAACAAATATTCAGTTTGTAATCTTTACACCTGTCCTTTACATATTGTAATAATCATCGCAGACAATAGCCACTTTTACACAGAGATTCCAGAAAAAAGGTGAGATGGTGAGCCCACCTTTTTGCCACCATTGACCGATTTTTGGTCAATGGTGGATCCATTTATGGATTTTTACACGGTGGACCTACGTTCTGGGCTCAAAGGAGCAGCGAGGCAGCGCAGCATATACAGTGGGGGAAAAAATTATTAGACCACCCCTTGTTTTCTTCAATTTCTTGTTCATTTTAATGCCTGGTCCAACTAAAGGTACATTTGTTTGGACAAATATAATGATAACAACAAAAATAGCTCATAGTAGTTTAATTTCAGAGCTGATATCTATCCATTTTCCATGTTTTGTTGATAACAACAAATAAAATCACTTCAGTTCTTACATCAATATCTATGACATTGGGGCAGCCATGGCTCAGGTGGTAGAGCAGGTTGTCCAATAACCGAAGGGTTGGCGGTTCAAATCCTGCTCTGTCCATGTGCTGTTGTGTCCTTGGGCAAGACACTTCACCCTCCTTGCCTCCAGTGCCACTCACACTGGTGTATGAATGCGTATGAATGTTTGGTGGTGGTCAGACGGGCCGCAGGCGCGAATTGGCAGCCATGCTTCTGTCAGTCTGCCCCGGGACAGCTGTGGATACAGGTGTAGTTTACCACCACCAGAGGGAGAACGTGAGAGCGAATGAATAATGGATCAATAACACTGGGGAACAATTTGAAAACAAATTTCTGTTGAGTTAGATTTTTATGCTGATTTAAACTAAAATTGGCATGCTGATTCCAAAATTGCAGTCAGTTTTTTTCTAGCACGTCAAGTTTTTCCTCCACAGCTTACCCTCCAGATAAGCAAAATTCCACTGATTAGCTGTAGTCAGACTTGCCAGCTGATTACAATTGGACTCATCTACAGCTACGTGGCAACACAACTGAGACAGTGCGGTGAGAGGTGTGTGCAGCTCCCAGTAGGTCAGTACTATCAATATCTGCAAACAGAAAGCTAGCATAGTAGGAATTAAGAGGATTTGTGCTGGCTTCTCTCTTAACCTTGTAACCATAGGCATACCGTTGTAAGTTCTATTTCATTTTATGCTGTTTTTTTAGTTTTCAAAGCTTGTAACTATTCCATCTTAGTGTTTTATTTACATAGGTATATATTTCCTTTGTTCCAGATCATGTCTGCTCCGGCTACTTCTCGTCATAAATGCCTAAACAACCCTGACTCCTTTTGCTTTATTTGTGGTAGTTTCACCATTCCAAGTCAGAGGGCAAACATCAGCGCATTTGTCAAACAAGCATATTTTGCATATTTTAAAGTAAAACTCGGTGATCAAGACAAGCCATGGGCCCCTCACAAAGTGTACAAGCGGTTGGCATTTGGTATCCCTATGGTTTGGCGAGAGCAAAAAGATCATTGCACAGACTGTTACTTTTGTTTAGTGAAAACATCAGGATTTAACAAGAAAAATAAAAGTAAAATAGAATATCCTAATCTACTGTCAGCTGTAAGACCAATGCCTCATTCATTCACCAATGCCTTATATAAGACCAATGCCTCATTCGTGGCTGAAATTCCTTTGCCAGTTTTCGAACAACTACCTCCTCTAGAAGATCTGAGTGATGTTGAAGAACGCAGTGACAGGAATGATGCAGATTTTGAAATTCACGAGGATTCAGTTCGTAGGGGATTTGATATTTCACTGTATGTCAATATTTGAAAATTTTTATAAAACAAGCACATATCTGTTAAGTATAGTATTTTTCATATTTTTTAAGAAAACGGGGATCCTATAGTTAAAAAACTTGACGTGATAGAGAAAAACTGAGATCAGTTTTGGATTCCGCACCCAAAAATGAGTTAAAAACAGCTGTCAGACCTAACTCAACAAAAATTGTGTTCCCCAGTGTAATGTAATGTAAAGCGCTTTGGGTGTCTAGAAAAGTGCTATATAAAAGCCAGTCCATTATTATTATTGTTGTACTGACAAAAACAGTGCTTTTAGGCATTCTATGTTTTCTTTTCTGTCTGTTTTAGTCACATGATACACACAGGAGTTAGTACTGGATTACATAACCTTTGTTTTCGATGACTTTTGATGGTCTAATAATTCTTTCCGTGACTGTAATGTGACGTATAACTTGCACGTCAGAAATACCCCGAGTGTAGCAGTGTTGATAGCATGTTAGCGTGGATAGAGTCCTCCACCTGAAGTGACGACAGCTTGCGGATCTCAGCGTGTCCCCAGTTCGACATCTTTCTGTTCACAGCGCTGAATTCAAATTATTCTTAGTAAGGTGCTTTATTTGTTATTACATGTTAAGGCTTTCTGTACCTTCTTGTCCTTTTTTGTGTTTTCATCTCTGTCTTTCTCATAATCTTTCTCCTCTCATTTTGATTCCTTGTGGTTTCTCCATCAGCTTCCACACTTCCATACTGGCTTCATGTTGGAGGTCTTCACCCCTGGTGTAAAATGTAAAGAAGAAGAAAGGAAGTGGGTTGTGAAAGTATAGAAACATAGCAGTGCAATACACCAGAGCACAATTCCCTTTACGATCATAGAAATAAGTATTTATACATTAATGAAAACATAATTATGAATATTATATTTCATTTCTGCGATTAGATCATTTAAATCGTACACTTTTAAAGGGTGGTCTACCTGAAATATCCAAACCAAGTAACGCCAAGAACAACTCAGACATAAAATGATCATAAATGTCGTTATTAATAGAAATTTGAAGTGACACATAGAAAGGTAACGATTTACCCTGAAGAAATATATTTTTCAGACATACTTCTACAGCCAGAGTTGACTGTATAAAGATCTCTCTTGCAACGTTCTATTCTACTTAAATGTGGACTTTTTCTGAGCCCTTCATGTCTGAGACGGCCTTGACCAACAGCCAAAGCTTTAACAAGGAAAAACCCGTCTCCCTCTTGAACTCTGTAAAACAGGATTATGGTATAACATGGATTATCGTTAAGTGCCTTGCCCAAGGGCTGCTTCATGGAATTTCCTGAATGAGTGGAGAGCCTTAGTCATTCACCTGTCTGTGCCCAAAGTTTTCCTTCGTCTAACAAGCCAGCATCTCCGACCCATTTATTTTTTTATGGTTTTTATTCGCAAAGCTAAAACCCTTGATTTTAGTTGAATTATCGTCACTGTGTTGCGGTTTTATCTAATGTTATCCCGTTGTGTCGCACCCTCATGAATGATTCTATCTAACTTTTTGCACAGTGCCCTTTGGAAGTCCCTGCTAGCTGAAAAAAGTGCCCTCTGCTGGTTTTCCTTATTTTTGTTTCTTTTTTTGTTTTACTGCATCTGGTTCTCATCCTGCTTCCTGAGGTTTAGATTAAAGTGTGTTGAGTTTCCAGCTGCTGCAGAGCCTCTTCCAGTCACTGTAACTCTGAATGGATGAACCAGAAGGGAGACGAACAGTAAAAGAGACTCCGTAAAAAGAGACAACTAAGGGTTATGTAGGGATGAAAGGAGATGGAGATGTGTAAAGAAACAAAGATAAGAGGGCCAGCGTCTTTTCCATGTTCAGTTTCACAAGTGTTTTTGGGTTTTCCCATAATGATAAGAACTGACGTGGCTTTTTAACCTCTAATGCTCATTTGTTGCGTGGCAGTGCACAGCATCGTAGAATAGAATAGAATAGAATAGTCTTTATTGTCATCGTTCGGTACAGAAAACGAAATTGAAAGTGCAAACCTTTAACCCTTTCATGCATGAGTTATGAGAACCTTAATCAAGATTTTTTTTCCTGAGTGTTTTTATTCCTCTTTAGGCATGAAAAAAAAAACCCAATGTGATTGAATTTTTTTTTTTTTTTTTTTTTTTTAAATCAACCTGTTTTTCATGGAGTTACAAAAATGTCCACTCAGCTACACCATGAATTTTATTCTTGAAGCAAAGAAACATGTATTTAAAACCCAATATCATAAAGTGATATGAAAACAGTGAAATGAAACCATGTTTAATGCAGCTCATCTGATGTTTTCTCACATTTCAACATATTCTAATACTAGTTATTACTCACTTCATGGAGATAATGTGCAAAAAATAAATATTAACAATTGATTTCCACTCAAGAACCAATCAAGAACAGCAAAGTTACAATAATGGTATGAATTGCAGTTCATGAGATGATGCGTAAGTGTCCACTGTGTTGGTTGATACGGAATTAAAACAACAAAACTCATGAATATACAAGAGTAAAGCTGTAGAGTAACTGTCCACTGTAGTGACCACTATGCATGAAAGGGTTAAAGTGCATTTAAAAGCATAAATAAATAATATAAAAACTACACACACCAACTGAACCAACAAGTATAAGAACATTCTAAAAAAACTGTCAGATTTAAAATAGACTAAAATTATTTGTGTGCTGAGTTCAGTACACAAATGGCATATCATTATTATTATTATTATTATTATTATTATTATTATTATTATTATTATTATTATTATTATTATTATTATTATCAATATCATTTCCCTGTTTTTCAAACCAAAACCCAATAAAATTCCTGATTTTATTAAATAACCAGTAGCAAGAACACTTAAATAAACCAGAACAATGCCCCAGTGAATGAATGCATTTTCATTTGCTGAAGGTATGTTCAGCCTTAAGATGACATCTTAGTTAATGTTGCATATTTCTTCAGTTTTGTTACAGTAATTGTATTGTAATCTATTGATAACACATGGATTTATGTTTAAAAACTCAACAATTCCCCAATAATAATGTGACTGTGGGTAAAATCACAAGGATGACACAAAGACTGTTCTTGATAAATTTAGTGTAAAAAGTACAATGCCTGCTGAGGAGCTTTTGCAGAAAGATGAGTTAATTTGGTGTGTTGTTTTGTTGTATTGCAGCTCTAGTAGCGCCACCCAGTGGAATGATTCGGTAACTTATTGTTTAGTGCTCAGTGAATTGGCAGTATCTGTCACAGTAGTGCAATGTTTTTCAACCTTGGGGTCAGGACTCCACGTGGGGTCGCCTGGAATTCAAATGGGGTCCCCTGAAATTTCTAGTAATTGATTAAAAAAAAAAAAAAAAAAATATATATATATATATATATATATATATATATATATATATATATATATATATATATATATATACTCATAAAAAATATATGGTGAGTTGACAGAGACAATCCCAATCCATAAAAGACATGACAAACTGTGAAGCTGAAACTGAAGCACTGTGGTACTGTTTTGCAGATATTTGGCAAAACAGGTACTTTTCTCTACATTTGGGCGTTTCATCCACATTTTAAGAGCATTTTAGGACAACAGAGTTTTTTTTTTTTTTTTTAATTTCCAAAGTGAAGAAAGTCTAGTTTGTGTGTATCAATATGGAGAGAGAATACTGAGAAATTGGAAAACAATGGTGTCAAAACACTGCCTACAATTCAAATGGGTCACTTGAAATTTCCAGCAATTGATTGATTAAATAAATAAATAAATACATACATACATACATACATACATACATACATACATACATACATACATATATATATACTAATAAAAAATAGTGGCGACACAGTGGTGCAGTGGTTAGCACTCACAGCAAGAAGGTCCTGGGTTCGATTCCAACACCAGTCGACGGGGGTGGGACCTTTCTGTGAGGAGTTTGCATGTTCTCCCCGTGTCTGCGTGGGTTCTCTCCAGGTACTCCGGCTTCCTCCCACCATCCAAACACATGCACTAATAGGTTAATTGGTTAATCTAAATTGCCCATAGGTGTGAATGTGAGAGTGATTGTTTGTCTCTATATGTTCAGCCCTGTGATGAACTGGCGACTTGTCCAGGGTGTACCCCGCCTTCGCCCCTATGTAGCTGGGATAGGCTCCAAGCGACCCCCATGACCCTAGTGAGGATAAAGTGGGTTCAGAAAGTGAATGAATGAATAAAAAATATATGGTGACTTGAGAGACAGTCCCACTACATATAAGACATGACAAACTCTGAAGCTGAAACTGAAGCACTGTGGTTCTGTTTATCTGTCAAATGTTCATTGTGGTCAGTTTCAGATGCTGCAGCTCTTTCATAATTCCTAGTTTGGGTTCTTGTTTGTTCAGTATTAATTGTCAGCCTTGTAAATCACAGCTGGACTGACTGTACATATCCTGACCAAGGAAAATCAAATTCTCACTTTGTGCTGTAATCTACACCTGGATTTTCTGCCTCTGTCCAGAATAATATACATTATGTAGACTAAATGTCATCTAAAATTAACATTTATTTGCAACATAGTATAGCAAAGTATTACATGAACAAAAACAAATTAATTTAGCCACAAAAAAAAAAAAAAAAGCCTCCGTTTTGAATGTCTGGGGTCACCAGAAATTTGTGATGTTAAAATGGGGTCACAAGCCAAAAAAGGTTGGGAACCACTGCAGTAGTGCATACACTAGCTGAACATTGACTATTGTCCTTAAATGGTCTTATTACACATTATCTCTGTAATCACTTTGTGTATTTTTGGATTTATTCGTCTTATTTCCTTGTTGCAGATGATGGAGTATGTTAGTATTTTAACTTTAGTTTCAGTATTTAACTTCTTTATTATTCCAAGGTCGTAATTGCTATTGTTTGTTTGAATCCTGGGGAAACGCTTTCATTTTGTCTGTCGTGTCAAAATGACGATAAACTTGATTTGATTTGAAATGCGTCCACGTGTTACCGCTTGATCAGACTCACGTGTAAAGACTCACAAGACACGAACGTCACCTTTCCACAGTTTATTTCCTTTTAAAATAATTCATACAAATGCATACAGTCACAAACATATCTTTGTCAGGTTGTCAGTTTTGACCAAAAATAATGATATTTACTGTAGAATATAGAATATGTATACTGTATATTGCTACGCCTACTACTTTACCATAAAGGGGACCAAGGTAGGCAACAGTGGACTGTGTGTTACTACCAGGGATGGAATTTCAAGGAGCACCTCGACATGTTAAAAGCCAGTCTGGTGTTTTTTCTTTTTTTTTTTTTTTTTTTTTTTTTGCTTGGCACTCGTCGGTTTTGAATGAGGAATGCTTTCAGTTTGTGTTAAGCTGCTCTGCAGGTAACGCAGGTTATCAGCAAAAGGGTTTCTCAACCACATGGCGACAGGCATCTGGTGTGGAAAGATTAAGAGTGAAGTTCAGAATATTCCAGCATTCCTTTTCTTTATTGAGAGTTTTTCAGGGCTCTAGTTTGACAGTGATATTTAAATGTCACCTCAGTACCTTCTCAACTAGATGCCCTGATCCGTATTCTGGCCCAGACTGTGAAATATTCATGGCTGGTGAAATGTCCATCCCTGATTGCTACGCTTACTACCTCACCATGAAAAAGACCAGGTAGGCAACAGTGAACTGTTTGTACTACTCAGCTGCTGGTAGAAGGGGATCCAGAGAGCACCGTCACTTAGTCGGTCAAACAACTCATGAATAAGAGGTGATAATAAATATTTTACCATACATTTTTGTTTTATTTGTGGCAGCATCCCTTGTAGCAGTGTTCATTTCTCACACAGTTTGATAGTTCAATCTTGTCTAACGTTACTGGTGAGATGGCAGTTTTTGTGGTGAAGCCTCGTGGACAGTGCTCCCCATCAGCCCTCCTCCCAGCGCTGCTTTTTTAGACACAGATACAACCAAGTCACATTGACACAGGCAGGCAGAACACCATATGTACACATAGACACAGAGGCTGCAGGGCGGTGGCTCAACGGTAAACTGAGGAAGGAACCGTGGTGAAATGTTAAAGGGATACTAGACTGGAGCTCTACTTCACTGTGCATATATGAAGTCAGAAGCAGGCTGTACCTCTATGTTAAACTAATCAAACGGAATCATTTATGTTGTCGTTTTGGCTTTAAATGTATGAAAGAATTAACTTTAACCAGTAACTATACTCTTGTGAATGTGACATGAACAGCTGTCGACTATCACAGTTTTTTCTCGTTTTTTCAGTGACAACTTCTACCCAACACACCTGTTCCTTATTCAGTGTGTAGAGATTTTCTGGCTTCAGACTCATGGATTTCAATATTTTCTGGTTTCTGTCCTCTTTAGTGATCGCAAACTGATATTTTACGAACCCAAAAAACTAATTAGGAAAATAATCTATTATGAAAGTCAATACTTTTAGACCCAGTCCTTTGTAATTTTACCAAGTGTATTTTTCCTCATTTCTACTCAAAATATCTCATCACACTTAAAATAAGACATAATCACCTGAAGAGTAACTTTTCAGTGAAATATTAAAACTTATTTTTAGACGATAGATCTTGAAAATCTTATTTCAAGAAATCTTTTCTAAGATAATTTTCACTTGTTCCATTGGCAGATTTTGTGCATGAATTAAGCCAAAAAAAATCTTGACTTAAGCAAAAAAAATCTTGAATTATGCAAAAAAATCTTGAATTAAGCAAAAAAATATTCAAATGATACATATACACATAAATATATATATATATATAGTTATTCGTAAGTAATTTTTAGGGGGGTGTTATTGTTATTGATTTTTTTTTAATATCAGAATTTTATTATTTCATCAGTAACTTATACTGTTTTTACTAAATGCTGCTGACAGTCGGGACCTGAGTACAATATTTTGTTTCTGTGTATTTTTATATGCTGAAAAGACAAAATAAACTTGAATCTGAATCTGAAATAAGTAAAAAAATCTTGAATTAAGCAGAAACATCTTGAATTAAGCAAAAAAAAAAATCTTGAATTAAGCAAAAAAATATTAAAATTATATATATTTTTTAGTTATTTATAAGTAAAATTTAGGGGGGGGGGTATTATTGTTATTGTTAATGATATTTTTTTAATATCAGTATTTTATTATTTTTATTATTTTATCAGTAACTTATATTATTTTTACTAAATGCTGCTGACAGTCAGGGACCTGAGTATAATATTTTGTTTCTGTGTATTTTTATATGCTGAAATGACAAATAAACTTGAATCTGAATCTGAAATAAATAAAAAAAATCTTGAATTAAGCAGAAACATCTTGAATTAAGCAAAAAAAAAAAATCTTGACTTAAGCAAAAAAAAAAATCTTGAATTAAGCAAAAAAATATTAAAATTATATATATTTTTTTTAGTTATTTATAAGTAAAATTTAGGGGGGGGGTATTATTGTTATTGTTAATGATATTTTTTTTAATATCAGTATTTTATTATTTTTATTATTTTATCAGTAACTTATACTATTTTTACTAAATGCTGCTGACAGTCGGGGACCTGAGTATAATATTTTGTTTCTGTGTATTTTTATATGCTGAAATGACAAATAAACTTGAATCTGAATCTGAAATAAATAAAAAAATCTTGAATTAAGCAGAAACATCTTGAATTAAGCAAAAAAAAAAAATCTTGAATTAAGCAAGAACAAAATAAAAAATTGAATTAAGCAAAAAAAAAAAAAAAATCTGCCAATGGACCAAGTGAAAATTATCTTTGTAAGATTTCTTGAAATACGATTTTCAAGATCTATTGTCTAAAAATAAGTTGTTATATCTCACTGAAAAGTTATTCTTTAGGTGATTATGTCTTATTTTAAGTGTGATTAGATATTTTGACTGGAAATGAGAAAAATACACTTGGTAAGATTTAGATTTTTTCCAGAGTAATGTGCGCAGGGATTTATTAAAACACTGATTTGGCAGCATGAAGCTTCACAGTAACTTGTTGGAATAATGTTAATCCTCGGATGATTACTGTATCGGGATTGAGATCGTACTGAACCGAGATATAAAGACAGATAATCTATAGTTTCCTGCTACAAACTCTCAGTGCAACACAACGCTTCCCATGAGGACAATCTGTTTTACCTCTCAGAGTAATTAACCCAATCCTAGAATGTAATCATTATTAAACATAAGAATGGGATGGTTCTATCCACGTGTACCATTTCACCACCGACCCAGGAGCCGTTCCTCCCACAACCCCTCGATTTGGGTCAAACATTTACACAAGTCCCAAGAGCAAAATCACATGCCCCTTCAACATAACGAACAAAAGTGAACATTAGATCAACTTGTTAAAGTTCTTTTTCTAATGCAGCGGGACACGAAAAGGCAAGCAGGTAGAAAAACAGAAGCACTAAGTGGCATCAAAAGGAACTATTCAAAACAAAAAAAATAAAAAAAATAATAGACCAACTGCGGAAACTTAATTTCCTGAGATGGTGTGCAAAAGCTGCCTCTTTTTTGGGGGGCTTGTTAATCCGGGGACACATTAAAAAAAAAAAAAAAAAAACAGATATTGTATTCTCAAACCAGTTTGGCTACATAGAGAGATCACATAACCCTTGTTTTTGTTAAGACTGGAATACAAATATCAGTATTTTCTTGCTGTAATTCTAAAAACTGTACACAAACAGGTTACATTCATGTCATAACCTACTACTTTTGCTTGTACATCAAACTAAGGAAAGGACACAGAAAAGAGAGAAAGACATGGAACACGCCCCTCTACCTTTGGACACACTACAGTCTAAGACAGCAGAATCAGATCCAGTATTATTATTATTATTATTTTTCTTTTTTTGTTCCAAATCAACACAGTTAATGTTATTTTTGTTATTTCTGGCAGAGGAAACGGTTTAAAGTCAGTCTTTATCAGAGCTTCTGGTTGGAGCAGATGACAACTGTCTTGCTCTGTGATGAGAACATCCAACTGCTACTTCCTCCTCGTTCTCCTGCTGCTTCTGTTCTTCATCGTCATCTTCCTCCTCTTCCTCTTTGGAGTGTAAACTGGCCGCTGGGAGCCAATTGCCAGCCAGTCGATTGCTATTGGGACCTCGACTCGTCTATCTGACACTCTGTGAACCTGTTTGATAACAACTTGTCACAAGGGATCTTATCGCTATGCCGGTCGTTGCCATGCCAACCTCTTTTGGTGACGGGACAACACGGGCAGAGCTGGCGTGTTTGTGTGTGTGTGTGTGTTTTGTGTGTAGCTACAGTTGGTCATTGGGATGCTGCTCTCTGTCGCCCTCTGGTGGCTTGACTGTGTTTTGTCCTGGAGACGGGGCGTGTGGAGGGTGTGTTACAGCAGGCGGGAGGGTGTGTGTGATGGGCACGGCGCTGGGCACTATGCCTTCAACGGGGGGAGGGAGACCGCCAGGGGGCAAGCTCACCACTCCTGGGGGGTACCTGAAGGGGGCAGAGGGTGAATGAACTGAGTTATCAGTGTAAAATGAAGTAAATAAAACTCATCAGGTGAGGTTGTGTTGATTAACAGACTGCGTTGGCTGTTATTGAAATGAACTGTCTGCATCTGCATCCATCAAGTTTTATATTTGTGTTTGTGGATTGCAGTCTTTTTTTTTTTTTTTTTTTTTTATAAAGAGCACTTACAAATGACAATGCCACAATCTGTTACATTCTTCCTCATATATACAGGGCGGGGAAGCAAAATTTACAATATTTTGAGGCAGGGATTGAAAGACAGTGTATGACCAGTTAGTTTATTGAAAGTCATGAGAATTTATTTGCCACAAGAAAATGTACATAATAGAAAATGTTTTTATTCTATGTGTCCTCCTTCTTTCTCAATAACTGCCTTCACACGCTTCCTGAAACTTGCGCAAGTGTTCCTCAAATATTCGGGTGACAACTTCTCCCGTTCTTCTTTAATAGTATCTTCCAGACTTTCTGGTAATAGTTTTGCTCATAGTCATTCTCTTCTTTCCATTATAAACAGTCTTTATGGACACTCCAACTATTTTCGAAATCTCCTTTGGTGTGACGAGTGCATTCAGCAAATCACACACTCTTTGACGTTTGCTTTCCTGATTACTCATATGGGCAAAAGTTTCTGAAAAGGTATGGATAATAGTGTTAGGTATGATTATGACATCAATATATGTTTGGTTTCAAAACAACTGACGTAGTGCCTGCTGAGAAAAAACAACTAAATGTTCATTGTAAATTTTGCTTCCCCACCCTGTATGTCCGGATGTTTAAGTTGGTTTTATATGTAGTGTATAAATTAAAAATAGGGATGGATGATGTGGATGATCTTAACCCATAAAGACCCAATGCTACTTTCAAGACTGTTCCCAAATGAGTTTTTCCTTTGTCCTTTATCACCATTTATTATAATATATAGTGAAATATTTAATTATAAAGTGAAAATCAGGTGTTTTCCTTTATTTAATATGACATCAATATATGTTTGGTTTCAAAACAATTGACGTAGTGCCTGCTGAGAAAAAACAACTAAATGTTCATTGTAAATTTTGCTTCCCCACCCTGTATTAGTTTGATCCCCATTAGCTGCTGCATATCACAGCAGCTACTCTTCCTGGGGTCATCCACAACACAAAAACAAAGCACCACAATTTCCCACAACTCCCTCAACAAACAGGATGTACATACACTCAACACAACAACACAAAAATCAACAACAGCACACAATACAAAACCATTACAATAATAATACCAACAACAACAGAAAAAAGAATCAACTAGAAGCACTCGGAGAGCGCAGACCTCCGCCAAGGCTGATCAGTGGCCCCCCCCATGGGCCCCCCCACCCCCGATCACCACCAAAATTTAATCATTTCTTCCTTATCCCATTTCCAACAAACCCTGAAAATTTCATCCAAATCTGTCCATAACTTTTTGAGTTATGTTGCACACTAACGGACAGACAAACAAACAAAAAAACAAACAAACCCTGGCAAAAACATAACCTCCTTGGCGGAGGTAATAAACCAAAAATCAGAAACAAAAAATAAAAACATAAAATAAAAATAAAAACAGCTCCACAACAAACAAAAAAACAAACCGTCTAGATCACAGGTGTCAAACATGCAGCCCGGGGGCCAAAACCGGCCCGCCAAAGGATCCAGTCTGGCCCTTTGGATGAATGTGTGAAATGCAAAAATTACATTTAAGATACTGACAATCCTTTTAGTTCAGGTTCCACATTCAGACCAATTCAATCTAAAGTGGGTCAAATCGGTAAAATACTATCATAATAACATATAAATAATGACAACTCCAAATTTTTCTCTTAGTAAATGTAAATATTTTCATGTATTTACACTAAAACAAAGTATAATTTCGCAAAAAATGTGTATAACCTGAACAAATATGAACATCCTGAAATGTTTTAAGAGAAGTACAATTTCAACAATATTCTGCCTGTTACTAAATGTTTTCTGTGTATTTGTAGATCCACTGTGATCTGTAAGTTACAATGTACATGTGTAAATGATAAACAGAGGCAGAATAGTGTTAAAATTACACTTATTTTTTCAGTTTGTTCATGTTATTCACATCTTTTGAAAGGATAGTTTGTAGATGTAAACTTTTTCATAGTGTAAATTTACTTTTTTCGCTCTAAAACATACCGGACCGGACCCTTTGGCGGGCCGGATTTAGCCCCCAGGGCGCATGTTTGACACCTGTGAGTTAAAGGTTTATCATTGAGCCCTTATGTTAATGTATTTGACCACCAAGGTATGAGTGGATACTTACAGGATATATTATTTATTTATGGCTTTAATCACCAGAGACTTCACTGCACACATTAATAACACTGGTCAATGACAAATTTATTGTTGAAGTTTTTTGAGCTGATTTAGGATAATTTTGGTGTGCTGAATCCAAAAATCACATTAATTTTGCTCAATCAGGTCAACTTTCTGAACTATGCTACATATTGTATTGGTTTTTTAACATTTTTGCTTACATTTATGGGCATTTTCACATCATATGATAAAAAATTCTTTCATATTTCTTGCAATAAACGAGTTCTGAAGATTTTACTTTTGCCAATTTATGATTAATGTTTTTTTTTTAATATTACAGGTGAATGAAATGGCTTCGACTAGAAGATCTTGCAAAAATAAGCCTGACGTATTCTGCTACGTCTGCGGTGAATACACCATTGTACCTAACAGGAATCAAGTGATCAAATCTTTTTTTTTCTCTTAAAACCTATTTTGGGTGAGAACTATATAAAAAATCAACTGATAGAGTCACAAAAATGTCATCAATTTTGTGAGAGGATCAAATTTTTCCAAATCAAATTAGCAAAAAAAAACCTGACCTGATTGAGAAAAACAGATGTCATTTTTGGATTTAGCGGTGCAAAATGGTCCTAATTCAGTTGAAAAAACCGAGACAACTTTGCAAAGAACATTTTTTTGTAACCCAGTGTAATCATTGCTAGAGGGCTGTTTTTCATCTGGAGTCCTTGAACAGATGCTACAGATTCATGCTGCTCCCTAAACATTTGTACAAACTGTAAATCTCTGCAGTTTGCTGCTGTAATCCCTAAATAGTAGAGTCTTACCTGTAAGCCCCGTTGAGCTCGGAGTGGACAGTAGCTGGGTCAACTCCTGCCCAGTGGTTATTCTGAGAGAGGAACTCTTTATTCACACAGTTCTTTAGGCTGTCTGGGATTCGACCTAAAAACAGAGGAAAAGTGCAACAAAAAGAGCGAGAGACAGAGAGAGAGAGAGAGAATGAAACGCTAAAGTAAAAAAAAAAAAAAAAAAAAAAAAAAAACAATCCTATGAATATTCACGCTTTCTCACACAGGGGAACTAGTTAGTGGTGCTGCATTATATTTCAACACAGGTGCGACTTATATTTCAACGAAGCAACCTACTTTCAGCTGATACACTAAGTTGGACAGTGTGGATCTATAGGAAGAAGAAGAAGAAGAAGTAGAAGAAGGTCCTTGGGGAATAACTGAGCCACTAAAAGAACACACGAGGTGAGAAAATGGAACAATAGGAAGAGAGGATGAGCGGGTAAAGAGGCCATTAAATATCTGTGTTAAATGAAAAGGAAAGACAGTGGACGGCAACAGAACACCTAAAAATATCTCCCCTCAGCCTTGTGTTTCCATTTTCCAGCAGGGTCATGTTTTTGCCGTTTCGCCGTGTGTTCTTACGCATGACAGATCAGTGTTTGTGTTACCTGTGACAGCCCTTCGGATCTCCCTGGCCGCCTCCTCTCTCATCTCCAGCGATGCCTGTTCGCTGTACCAGGCGGCGTGGGGGGTGCAGATCAGGTTAGGAGCATCTTTAAGAGGGCCCTGACTGAAACTGACACAAACATACAGGTGAAACAGTGAGGGGGTTACCTATGGATTGTTTTTTTTCTTTTTGAGGATAAACTTGCTGTAGAGACCAGTGTGGCATCAAAAATCCAAAAACATTCTGACATTTAACACTAAAAACATGACAAGTAAAATGCAGTGCTGCTTGTTAAACCCTCCTGAGTTTTCCCGTCATTTTCTAACACCCCTACTGTCCACAGCAAAGGATATTCTATAAAAAATTTTAAAAATGCATCTGAAAAAACTGTTGCATCGTGCTGTTCCCAATAAAGGCAATTATTTAACCCTGTAAAGCCTGAACCATTAAGTCCTTGACAGAAAATTCCAGATGTTTGAAACTGGAGCCTTCACTGGTCCTTCTGAACATCCCAAAAAATGTTTTTCAAATATCAATTTCCACTGATGAGTTTCAATTTTGTATCATATTTGATACATTGGGTCTCAATGCTCAAATATTATTATTTTTGAACAAACAAAAACATAATATAACACAAACATGTCTAACAAATTGGTAATTCCTTTTCAAAACTGGCAAAGTTCTGCCTCCTGCCTCATTAATAACAGTCTTGTAGTGTCACTGGAAAGGCCTGTGGTGAATGAACTCCTCCCCCTGGTGGATTATCTGTGTATTGCATGTATGTAATTGTATACATCAGGTTTTTCAAGAAAATAAAAATATCACACTGATCATGTAAAGGGCTCAGAATTCATGGCTCAAATATGATACGTTTGGTGTTATAGGGTTAATATAAAAAAGCCAACACTCCTTTCCTGAGCGTCAGGAGGATATGGTGATTCAGTTTCATTTCAGCTCAGTTTTTTAACCTAATAATAATTTGAGATGTGAGTGTTACCTGAAGGGCTCTGTCTCGTGAACATCCAGAGCAGCTCCACGTATCCTTCCCTCCTTCAAGGCCTGAGCCAGGGCCTTCTCATCCACCAGACCCCCCCTGGCTGTATTTACCAGGAACGCCCCCTGACGCATCTGTAATGCACACACCAGTCAGTGATTTACCTGAAAATGCTTTAACATGAGGCAAAAGAGCATCGATGGCCAAAAAACTAAACCTAGCATCTGAAAAGTGCACTTGGTTGTTACAAATAAAATTCTGCAAAAAAAAAACCCAAGATATTTTACATTTTCTCTAAAAAGTGTATGTTTCAGATAGGAGGCTTTTTATTCTTCATTCATCGGCATATGACGGTGTTTTGAGTCTCCATTTTTTCCACCTCTTCTTAAATATTTTGTTATTCTTCTAGGTCTTTGGAGATCTTCGGTAGTGTGATGGTTTTTTTTTGTTGTATTTAACATTTCAGTGGCTTTTTCAACCCCCATTATAACTTTTTAGTGCATTGTCGTTCAAGTGATGGGAGAGGAAACTATACTAGGCTTAAAGGAAACTTTTAATCTTTCTTAAATGTTGCCAATCCCATTGTTTACCACACTGACTTCCAACTAATAATCCTGAGCCTGTTTATATTCACACTAATACTCAGATCTTTATCTGATTTCTGGAGTTATCTGAATATTCAAGTGATCATGTAAACATCATATTCTGATATGATTTTTCGGATAACAGCAGTAATCCGATTATCACAAATCAGATTAACACACTTGGAGCTCTCCCCAATATTCCAATGTCTTCCTGCATGTATATGTTTTAATCTGATTTAATTCATTCTTTTACATATTTTACGTTTGGCTACGTCACTTCCCTTTTCAGTGATTTCTTTTTCCTTTTCTTTTTTTGTTTTACACATGCACAGATGTAAAAGAATGAAATAAATCAGATTAACACACCTGGATTTCTCCCCAGTATTCCAGTGTCTTCCTGCATATATACGTTTTAATCAGATTTAATTAATTTTTTTATATATTTGTTTGACTATGCCACTTCCCTTTTCAATTGTTTCTTTTTCTTTCTTTTTTTTAACACATGCACAGATGTAAAAGAATGAAATAAATCAGATTAACACACCTGGATTTCTCCCCAGTATTCCAGTGTCTTCCTGCATGTATACGTTTTAATCAGATTTAATTAATTTTTTAAATATATTTATGTTTGACTATGCCACTTCCCTTTTCAATTGTTTCTTTTTTTTTTTTTTTTTTTTTACACATGCACAGATGTAAAAGAATGAAATAAATCAGATTAATGGGTATAACAAGAAGACATCAGAGTATTGGGGAAAAATCCAGGTGTGCAAAACCTCCAGATTCAGAGACAGTTTCTTCCCCCTGGCCATCAGACTGTTGAACAGCCAAAGGAAATAGGACTCGTTCCAGGTCTGCTGCTGCCCCGTTAGTGCAATAAATCTGAAGCACTTTATTGTACTATGCACTTTAGTTTTTAGTCTTTTAGTCTTAAATTTTTTTAATCTAATTTTTATATATATACACATGTTTACAGTATTTTAGATTATTTATATATTTCGTGAGGTGTGTTTTTATTTATTTTTTATAACTGACACTGTGTTGAGCCAAGCACCTGAAATTTCATTTGATAAGGTACTGATGGTGCATTATTAAATGACAATAAAGGAAGTCTGAAGTGTTAATCTGATTACTGCTGTTATCTGATAAACCATATCACATTATTCTGTTTACATGATCACTTGAATAATCTGATAACTCCAGAAATCCGATAATGATCAGAGTATTAGTGTGAATGTAAACGGGTTCAATAATAGGAAGTTTGATTCTACCGTCACTACATACGAATGTACTCTAAAAAAAAGTTCAATGATAGTTTGAAACGCCTAAACCAGGGCTTTTTTTCCCCTTGTTTTTTGCATTTCTGAAGTGCATGTAAACCAGGGGTCTCAAACTCATTTTCTTTCGGGGGCCACATTCAGCCCGATTTGATCTCCAGTGGGCCAGACCAGTAAAATAATAACATAAAAACCTATAAATAATGACAACTCCAAATTTTTATCCATGTTTTAGTGCAAAAATCCCCCATTAAATTATGAAAATACTTACTTTTATAAACTATTCAAACAAAGAAGATGTGAATAACCTGAAAAAACTGAAATTTCTTAAGAAAAATAAGTGCAATTTTAACAATATCATGCCTCAACTTAGCATTTATACATGTGCATTATGGATCGAGTTGTTCAAATTGTGCTTCATTTTCTTTAGACATTTCAGGTTGTTCATATTTGTTCAGATTATTCACATTTTATTGTTACAGGATAGTTTGTAAATGTAAATATTTTCATAATTTAATGTTATTTTTTGCACTAAAACAAAGACAAATATTTGAAGTTGTCATTATTTATAGGCATAATGTAATATTTTTTTCACATCAAACCGAGAAGAAAATATGGAGTCATTCTTTTTTGTCGGTTAGTCTGCTGTTATTATTTTACTGTAGATCATATTGGTCTGTACATGGAACCTGAACTAAAATGAGTTCAACAGCCTTGACTGTGGAATTTTTGCACTTTGCAAATTCATCCCAGGGGCCACATTGGAACCTTTGGTGGGCCGCATTTGGCCCCTGGGCCGCATGTTTGAGACCCCTGATGTAAACACTTCAGATCTGACTCTTACAGTTATCTAATTACTGATTTTTATGTTCATGTAAACAGGCTCACAGTCTGTCTCAACAGTGGGACATGAGATAATCAGTGAATCTGTTTTCACATTCACTTCGTCACCTTCACTCATGTTTTATGTAGTAACTGTTTAAACAAATACCACACAGTTTTAAAATGGCAGTTGTAATTTTCTGTCTATTCGTGTATTTATGAGAACGCCTAAAATGTGTCGCATGTAAAAAGGGTTTGTTTGAGCCAAGTGAAGGCATGGTAATGTGGCTGGTACCACCTCTGCCTCATTTAGCGCCCAGAAAAATGGTGCAGCTCCGTAATGAACTAAAAATATTTTTACAATTCCCATTAAAATAAAAAGTCGGTGTAATTACTTGCGGTCAGAAGTCGTCATGACTACATTTCCTTAGTAACCGAAGCCTTTCACTGTGAAAAGATGCTAAACACTCACTTAAATACGCTAGCCTAGTAACGTTAGCGCCACAAAGAAATACGAAAGCGTTCCTATTTATTTAATGATTTAGTGTGTTTGATTCCTCTGAAAAGCAGATATTACAGATTAACCCATAAAGACCCAAACATCCACTAGTGACCAAAAGCATCTACTGAGCTGAAGAGTTTAATCCTATCAATACACGTAAATAATTGGTTTGTCATGTTTTCATGGTCATCACACATGACCCATTTGGACGTTCAACATCATCTTTGGCAACACTAATTTAACAATGTTAATCAAAGAAATCCTTGAAGCCATATAATTTTATACTTATATATGCTTATTTTGACTTTTTTTTTTTTTTTTGCCTCATTTGTCCTGAACCTGTCTGTATTTTATTTGTCTAAAGGGTGAACCTAGATGCTCAAACTGTATAATGTAAAATTTGGAGATAAAAATGAAGTGTGTGTGTGTGTGTGTATATATATATATATATATATATATATATATATATATATATATATATATATAAACAAAACACTGATTTAACCCTTTCATGCATAGGTCACGCCAGTGGACAGTTCTTCTCCAGCTGTTCTCTTGTATATTCATGGGTTTTGATGTTTTAGTTCCATATCAGCCAACACAGTGAACACTTACGCACCATCCCATACACTGACATTCATACCATTACTGTAACTTTACTGTTCTTGATAAACCTGATCTGCACTAACATGTTTAAGTGTAAATCAATTGTTATTTGTTAGATAAGAAGTTTTTTTTTGCATATTATCTCCACAAAGTGAGTAATTACTAGCGTTAGAATATGTTGAAATGTGAGAAGACATCAGATTAGCAGCATTAAATTTGTTTTTTTAATTTCATTGTTTTCATATCACTTTCTGATATTGGGTTTTAAACATATGTTTCTTTACTTCAAAAATTAAATGCATGGATATTTTTGTAACTCCATCGGGAAAAAAACTTGATCGCATTGTTTTTTTCATGCCTAAGGAGGAATGAAAACACTGAAGAAAAAAATCTTGACTAAGGTTCTCACAATTCATGCATGAAAGGGTTAAGAGTAAAATCCATGTTTTTTGTTTTTTTTTTTACTTAATTTTTATTAGATTTTCTCTCTTTTCAATACAGTACGATTATACATTCAAGTACAGTTCAATTAATTTCTTTTCCCCCTACACAGCTGCAAATGTGTTCTCCTACACCTCCACAGGCACATATGATGAAATTTGAGAAAGCAATAACAATTATAGCAAACAATGTTCACTCCAAAAAATAAAAAAATAAAAAATAAAAAAGGCTGTAGACATAAATCTTCGTCAGAGGTAGAATGACAGCACCTTGATAACCTGGAGTATTCTCGCATCACCAGTAAATATTATTGCAGCAGTAAAGGTAACATAGGTTCCCATCTTTTAGTAAATATGGTTTTCTGAAGCCTGAGCAAGTATGTGATCTGCTCCATCTGGTAAATATCCCAAACTTTTTGAATCCATGTATTATATGAGGGAGGTTCTGGTTTCATCCAACTGATGGTTATAGACTTTAACCCTTTCATGCACGAATTATGAGAACCTTAATCAAAATTTTTCCCTGAGTGTTTTTATTCCTCTTTAGGCATGAAAAAACTGTGATAGAAAATTTTCTTCTGAAAAATAAATAAAAAAAATAAAATAAAAATCATTTTTTAAAAAATTTAAAAATACATTTAAAAAAGTTATAATGACAAAAAAATTCTTATGAATCTATTTTTCATGAAGTTGCAAAAATATCCACTCAGCTGGACACCACACGTTTAATATTTGACGCGTAGAAACATGTATTTACTGATAAACTGTGTTAAAACTGTGGGGAAGGCTTGTGATTCTGGGGATTTATCCTCAGGAGAGATTTACATAATGTTACCAATTCATGTCAGAAAAGACATGTCTTAAAACTTTAATAAAGATATGTGTAAAGAAAGAACAAAAAAACAACGAAAAGAACAACAAAATCCATGAATATACAAGAGAACAGCTGTAGAATAGCTGTCCACTGTAGTGACCAGTATGCACGAAAGGGTTAAGGCAGCGGTGAAAAATATAGTCAAAAGGTATTTATCTGCTTTAAATCCATGTATTTTGATAAATGACATTGGTGGCAGATCCTTGGTTTATGTTCATTTATTGATATATTTTATTGAAAAAAGTAACTTTTTCTTCAGTTTTCTCTGTTTTTTTAATATAACCCATTTAAATCTGAGCTTTTATGAACATCTATATGATAATTACATTAAATAAAGGAAAATACCTGATTTTCACTTTATAATTAAATATTTCATTATATATTATAATAAATGGTGTTAAAGGAAAAAGGAAAAACTCATTTGGGAACGGTCTTGAAAGTAGCATTGGGTCTTTATGGGTTAAGATCATCCACATCATCCATCCCTATTTTTAATTTATACACTACATATAAAACCAACTTAAACATCCGGACATACACCTTCTTCCTGTAACAAACATACTGATAAAACCCTGTTCTTGTCACAGGAAACACTGAATATTAACTGTAAATGTAAATATGGAGTATTTTATTGATCCATACACAGATTGTTTTTTCTCACGTCCTCCAGCAAGGTCATAATTACTCAGATTCTGATGCGTGGGGGGGGGGGGGTTTACCGTCATGGGATGAAAACTGACCGAGGGCTATTGTGTAGAACTGAAGGACAATGTGTATGTGTCTGTATGTGAGGATTAATGAATAAGTCGTGTGTGTGTGTGTGTGTGTGTCCGCACCTGTTTGATGGTGAAGTCGTTGATCAGGTGGTGGTTGTGTTCGTTGAGGCTGCAGTGCAGAGAGACGCAGTCAGAATGGAAGAGCAGATCCTGAGGAGAAGACACACAGATCAAACCATTTCCTGTGTTCATCTGTTCACATTCTACTGCACCGTTCACAAAGACGACTGATGGATGAATAAGGATACACACACTGATACTGAATGATACACAATCATTTTCAATCAAGTCCAAACAACCGCTCAGGTGAAGTCATTAATCAATAAAACTTATATATCTGTATGTGAAATAGTGTTTTTTTTTTAATTAGAGGTTGTCATGGTAACTGATACAAGCACAATATGATGGTCCTTTTTCCTCCATAGTATGTCAGAAGATAAACAGGGTCTTGGCAGCAAAGAAAAAAACAAGACATTTTTTCTTATTGTACAAAACAGATTTAGGCTAAACATAAAATAAATACAATAGTGGAGCCGTGTGGAGATGGTAAATGTTGAATATGTCCATTGAAATGATATTGTGAAACAGCTCTTTGTGAGGAAAAAGGTTTTCATGTGATGGTAAATGTTTTCTGGTTTCTCACAAACACAGTGGGTACAGATGTATTCTAGTGCAGGGGTCTTTTAGTTCAAGGGCCACATTTAGATCTGATAAATTAATAGGCATAATAACCTATGAATAACACTGGTCAACAACAAATTTATTGTTGAAGTTTTTTGAGCTGATTTAGGATCATCTTGGTGTGCTGAATCCAAAAATCACATTAATTTTGCTCAATCAGGTCAACTTTCTCAACTATGCTACATATTGGCTTTTTAACATTTTTGCTTACATTTATGGGCATTTTCACATCATATGATAGAAAATTCTTTCATATTTCTTGCACAAAACGAGTTCTGAAGATTTTACTTTTGCCAATTTATGATTAATGTTTTTTTTTTAATATTACAGGTGAATGAAATGGCTTCGACTAGAAGATCTTGCAAAAATAAGCCTGACGTATTCTGCTACATCTGCGGTGAATACACCATTGTACCTAACAGGAATCAAGTCACAAGTTTCATAAAGTGTGCTTACCAATCTTATTTTGGTATTAATTATTATATTTTGTGAGAAGATCAAATTTTTCCAAATCAAATTAGCAAAAAAAACCTGACCTGACTGAGAAACACAGATGTCATTTTTGGATTTAGCGGTGCAAAATGGTCCTAATTCAGTTGAAAAAACCTAGACAACTTGCAAAAAACATTTTTTTGTAACCCAGTGTAATAATCCATATTTTTAGCTGACAGGCTGTAAGCTATTGTCGTCATGCGGCGTCATCGGCGTTTGTCGTCCGTTACAAAGATTTCAATCGTCTTCTTCTCCGAAACTACAATTCCGATTGACTTCAAACTTGGTATACAGCTTCTTTATGATGATGTCAACAAAAGTTAGTGAAATTATTTGGATCCGGATCTGATTCTGGATTTGGTGCCACTTTGAAAAATGTCCCCATTATAAGAGATAGGAAGTGGATCGATGCAATAACTCAGTAAATATAAATGATATCCAGTGTAAATTTCTACAGTTCAGCCCTGATGGGGAGATGACCAAAACATAATGTCCACATGCTGATCAGGATCTTCTTCTGGATCTGGGAACTTACGGAAAATTTCACATGGGCTCTTATGGGGAAAAAATTTCAATCCTCTTCTTCTCCAAAACTACAGATCTGATTGACTTCTAACTTGGTATACAGCTTCTGTATGATGATGTCAACACAAGGTATTGAAATTATTTCCATCCGGATCTGATTCTGGATTTGGTGCGACTTTGAAAAATTTTCCCATTATAACAGATAGGAAGTGGATTGATCCAATAAATCAGTATCAATGATATCAAGTTGGAATTAGAATTTTTGACAGATCTGATTGGAATATGACCAAAACATGGGCTATTTCTGTAATAGAATAAATACACAGAACTATGTGATAATAAATGGCATCTGGATACATTTCCCAAAGCTTTTAATTTGGCCGGTCAGCTACAGGGCCATTGGTCCTATTTTTGTCTTTGTTTTAGTCTGAAAAAGTGAAATTACATTCTGAAAATGTAAATAACCTGAATTACCATAAACAACCCTAAATTTCAAGAATATTATGTCTCAGCTTCTTATTAACACAACATACAGCTCACAGTGGATCTACAAATTCACAAAACATTTAGTAACAGGCAGAATGTTGTTAAAATTTCACTGTTTTTTCCTTAAGATATTTCAGTTTGTATAAATATTTGTTCAGGTTATTCATATTTTATTGTGACAGGATAGTTTGTAAATTATGCTGCTTTTTAGATATTTATGCCATCAGGGTTTTCTTTTTATATTTTAGTTTTTATACTCTTTTATAAACATTTTTTATACTTTTTTTATGGCACCTACGACGATTGCACTTTTTAATTTCGTTGTACCTGTACAATGACAATAAAGAAATTGTAATTCTAATTCTAAAATATACATATTTTCGAGATGTAATTTTACTTTTTCACATTAAATAAGAAGGACATTTGGAGTTGTCATTATGTCTAGGTTATTCATTTAAAATCACACTGAGCTGCATGAACTAAAACTAATTTAACACCTTTGATGTTGAATGTCTTCAGTGTATTTGTGCACTTTGTAAATCCATCCTGTATGATTGACCCCCCTGTATGAATTATAATTTACTATGAATCATAATGAATTATAACTTACAGGGTGGGGAAGCAAAATTTACAATATTTTGATTGAAAGGGATTGAAAGACAGTGTATGACCAGTTAGTTTATTGAAAGTCATGAGAATTTATTTGCCACAAGAAAATTGACATAATAGAAAATGTTTTTATTCTATGTGTCCTCCTTCTTTCTCAATAACTGCCTTCACACGCTTCCTGAAACTTGCACAAGTGTTCCTCAAATATTCAGGTGACAACTTCTCCCATTCTTCTTTAATAGTATCTTCCAGACTTTCTCGTAATAGTTTTGCTCATAGTCATTCTCTTCTTTCCATTCTAAACAGTCTTTATGGACACTCCAACTATTTTTGAAATCTCCTTTGGTGTGACGAGTGCATTCAGCAAATCACACACTCTTTGACGTTTGCTTTCCTGATTACTCATATGGGCAAAAGTTTCTGAAAAGGTATGGATAATAGTGTTAGGTATGATTATGACATCAATATATGTTTGGTTTCAAAACAATTGACGTAGTGCCTGCTGAGAAAAAACAACTAAATGTTCATTGTAAATTTTGCTTCCCCACCCTGTATTTTACAGAATCTTCCAATATATACCATATGGACAAAAGTATTGGGACACGTTGAATTTCGGTGTTTCTTTTCTAACAGGGCTCTGGGATCCAAAACTATAATGACAAATGACATTATATAGTTTTATATCGGGATAAATATCATATCATTGCATTGGTTAGTTTTGTTTAACCCGTAAAGCATCTACTGATCTAAACTGTTGATCCACTAATCTAATCAATACATGTAAATAGCTGCTCTAGTGTGTTTGTGTGGACTCTACCTGTAGTGTGGTGACCCGTTGTAGTCCCAGGGATCTTTCAACACCATCCGCCAAATAAGGGTCGTAGAAAATCACATTGAAGCCAAACGCCTTGGCTCTCAGAGCTACAGCTTGGCCCACTCGACCTGAAAACCAAACCCACAACAGCATTTAGGAAAAATCCACACAAAGAAAACACAAAAATCATAATTGTTGCCATTTTATGTGTCCTAACACTGCCTTTCTGGCATGTGCTTTCTGCAAATTACATAATTTTGGAGCTAAATGCGCTGCTCATTTACATTTAGTGGAAGGGCCTCCAGACTGAAGAGAGGAGATTTGTATTCTGCTTTTGTTTAATCCTCTTATATTTTATTGGCAGTAACTCCTTGGAAGCCAATTTAGCTGAGCTAAGGACAAAACTTCCTCACTGAAAATGGGAAAAAAAAATGAAAATGCTTTATGCTTAGAAACCTGAGCGTTTTTCTGTGCAGGTCTATTATCATCCGTCAAACTCAACTCTAACATTTTTACCGACGCTCGCTGACAGGGTTATATGTGTTATTACTCACCCAGTCCGATGAGTCCTAGAGTTTCTCCTCTGATCCTTGCAGCTCCTGATGCCACCTCACGGATCTGCTCCACGCTCTGGACCCGCGTGCCCTCCCGGAGAGCCTGGCATGAATAATAATGACCCGTCACATACAAATGTCTGGCAGACAGAGCATGAGTCAGTCACTGTGGTGTGTTATATAAGAACATGACTGCAGCTTTACAGTCAAAAGCAAATCCTCAATATTTACTATGAATCATAATGAATTGTAATTTATTTTACAGAATCTTCCAATATATACTATATGGACAAAAGTATTGGGACACATTGACTCCGGTGTTTCTTTTCTAACAGGGCTCTGGGATACAAAACTATAATGACAAAAGACAATATATAGTTTTATATTGGGATAAATATCATGTCATTGCATTGGTTAGTTTTGTTTAACCCGTAAAGCATCTGCTGATCTCAACTGTTGATCCACTAATCTAATCAATACATGTAAGTAGTTGAAGTAAAATGCAGTTTTTCATCTTTCCATGGTCGTCAGGTATGACCCATTTGGATGTTCAGAAGCTCTGTCGTGAACGTTAATTGACCACTAATTGACCATTAAAAAATGGCGTGTATATTTACACAGTCATGATATCACGTTGCAGTATTAGTATACCTACTGATTTATCTGAATAGACATCGTATTAACCCTTAAACGCCCATGATTATTTTGGTAAAAAAAGGACTAAACATATAGGCCGGTTTAAAGTTAGAAGTAAAATGATTGTAGCCTGCAATATTAATGCTGAAAAATAACAGCGTAATCACAATACTAAACTAATAAACAGATAAGGCCACACACTGTTCATCACCATAACAAAATAGAAACGAAATGTCATCACTTGTAATTCCACAATAAATATCTGTTTTGACACTGACCACAAATACACATGTAAAATAAAAAATCACTGCCTTTCTGATGTTAACTCTTCATTTTGCATTTTTCTGTGAAACTCATGGGTCAAGTCACACACCTGTTGACTTTGAATCAAAAAATTAGAATTGAGATTTCAAACTTTTTGTAGTTCAGTAGTATAACATCTTAAGTTTCTAAATCCATTAAAATTTTTGCCAAAAAAAGATTTTCAAGAAAATTACAGAACTTTTTATACAAACTAAATTCAGTCCCTCGGAAAGTTCTCTTAGAATGAATAAAAACATAACTTATCACTGCTATAATTTGAAATCTCAATCATATATTTCTATTTTCAATATAGTTTTATGACCTTTTACACACCCTTTTATCATTACAAAAATAATTTTGTCTGAAAAATTGGTGTGAATTGCTTTTTTAAGCATTTGAATATCAGATGGTGCCAGTTATGTAGGGAATTTCACTTTTCTCAAAAAATGTTTGTTTTTTTATCACTAATTAATCAAATGCGCTAAACCAATAAAAATTTCTGAAAGTAAGCATTTAACCCTCTGCTTAAGCATGGTTTCATTGAAATTTAAGATTATTTTGTCACTAATCTAAAAAAAAAATATATATATATATATTTTTTTTTTCCCCTACATAACCAAAAATAGGTCTTGACATGAAATAGCTAGCTAGTGAAGGATTTTTTTCTTTCACTTTATGATGTATTTTAATGTATTCAATTTACTGATCATGTAGATATTGTTTCAAGCTCAGAGTAAATTCAAAGGTTATTACATCAAAACAGAGAAAAGTTACTTTTTCAGTAAAATATATCATGAACTTAACATAAACCCAGTGTGTCCATCCACTCCATGTTTTGTTTTTGTTTTTTTGTTTTTTTGGTGATTTATTCCGAACATGCAATGAAATATAACATATATGAGAATAGGCAAAACATAAATAATAATACAAAAATCAACAATCGAGACAATCATAGACAGAAGAACAGCACAATAGTTTCATTTACACGCCCGAAAAGGGGTGGGAGAAAGTGCAACTGGTGAATCAGTGTTGTAGAAGATGACGGCGTTTCCACGGTAACTACAGAGCCTTTGAACGTCCAAATGGGTCATATGTGATGACCATGAAAAGATGACAAACAGTATTTTACATCAATTATTCACATGTATTGATAGAATTAATGGATCAACAGGTATTAAACATTTCAGATCAGCAGATGCTTTTGGTCAGTGGTGGATGTTTGGGTCTTTATGGGTTAATCGTGCACCTGCAGCCTCTATATTTAATTCACGTCGTCTTTTCAATCAGCCATTGACGGTCGCATACCTGGTGCAGCCAGGTGGTGCGTCGGTACAAGGTGAGGATGTGACACAGTGTAGAGTCGGCCGTCTCCTCCACCGAGGCCGCCGGCATGTTACACACAGCTATGCCTATTGGGCCAGAGAGCAGATAAGGATTAGAGGCGGCTTTGAGGACACAGATGAAGTTTGGTGGAAGCTATTCTGTCAGAGAAATGCAGGCTAAAATGCGGCGTCAGCATGTTTCCAATTTCAATTCCTCTCGGCTGGCGAAGATAGGACACATTGTGAGGCAGCTGGCTGTTGCAGGACAGAAATTACTTGTATTAAAAACTTTATTGACTTCACCTTTTTTCTCCTGACTTGTTGCAGACACAGCAGTGCCATCCTGTAGCTGAGAAAATGAAGCAAACTTTACAGTATTTGCTGTTTCAACATAAAACTTTACTTTTGCCTCCAATAGCTTAACCTGAAGACCTGTAGATCAGGGGTGTCAAACTCATGTTAGTTCAGGGGCCACATACAGCCCAATGTGACCTGCAGTGGGCCGGATCATTAAAATAATAACATAATAATACATAAATAATATCAATTCCAAAATCTATATGTCTAGTTTCTATGTTCTGGAGTGACAAAAGTAAAATTATATTACCAAAATTTTTACATCTACAAACTATTCTTTAAAAAAAATGTGGAAAAACATGAAGAATCATGACCAAAGTGAAATTTATTAAGAAAAATGTGCAATTTTAATAATTTATGCCATTATTTGGCCTCAGCTTCTCATTTTCACATGTACACAAAACATTTCATAACAGACAGAATATTGGTAAAATTACTCTAAATTCTATTAAGATATGTCAGGTTGTTCATATTTGTTCAGGTTTTTCACATTTTTTTGTAAAAGGCTAGTCTGTAAATGTAAACATTTTTCTATAATTTTACTTTTTTTGCACTAAAACAAAGAGAGAAATTTGTGGGTTTTATTATTTATACTTTATTATGATAGTATTTTACTGGTCTGACCCACTTTAGATGGAATTGACCTAAAATTATTTTGACACCATTGATAGTTAATATTTTCAGTGTAATTTTTGCATTTCACAAATTCATCCGACGGGCAAGACTGGACCCTTTGGCGGGCCGGATTTGGTCCCCGGGCCGCATGTTTGACACCTGTGCTGTAGATCAACCTGTAGATTTATTTCAATATATAACAGGGTTTATGTGAGTCATTAAAAAGCATTAAAAGTCATTAAATAGATTTTGTGAAAATTAAGGCCTTAACCCTTTCATGCACGAATTATGCGAACCTTAATCAAGATTTTTTTTCCTGAGTATTTTTATTCCTCTTTAGGCATGAAAAAAACAATGCGATTGAAAATTTCCTTATGAAAAATAAATAAATTTTTAAAAAAGTTAAAAAAAAAAACAAAACAAAAAAAAAAACATTAAAAAAAAAAATAGTAATAATAATTTAAAAAATTCTTAGGAGCCTATTTTCATGAAGTTGCAAAAATGTCCACTCAGCTGGACACCATGCATTTAATTTTTGAAGCAAAGAAACATGCATTTACTGATAATTGTGTGAAAACTATAACTATTACACTCAGGGGAGATCTACACAATGTTACCAATTCATATCAGAAACGATATGTAATGTCTTAAAACTTTAATAAAGATATGTGTAAAAAAAAAACAAAAACAAAACAACAAAATCCATGAATACACAAGAGAACAGCTGTAGAATAAGTGTCCACTGTCGTGACCAGTGTACATGAAAGGGTTAAATGGCATTAAAAAAAACATTAAATTCGATGTCTAGAGGCATTCAAAAATTAGATACACTTGATGGAAAAAAAGCATTGTTATTTGTGATTTATTTTGATTATATAAACATGTAATAATTTTTGATTGGAAGGATAGTGTGATGATTGACAGGCGGAACCTTATAATTGGCTATTGTTTATGACCGATACATGAAGTCACAACACCGGATGTTTGGAATGCAATGTGCTGTGAGCGTGCTCATGCTGTGGCGAAAGAGCGGAGGGATTTCACTGGTCAACAACAAATTTATTGTTGAAGTTTTTTGAGCTGATTTAGGATAATTTTGGTGTGCTGAATCCAAAAATCACATTAATTTTGCTCAATCAGGTCAACTTTCTCAACTATGCTACATATTGGCTTTTTAACATTTTTGCTTACATTTATGGGCATTTTCACATCATATGATACAAAATTCTTTCCTATTTCTTGCAATAAACGAGTTCTGAAGATTTTACTTTTGCCAATTTATGATGAATGTTTTTTTTAATATTACAGGTGAATGAAATGACTTCGACTAGAAGATCTTGCAAAAATAAGCCTGACGTATTCTGCTACATCTGCGGTGAATACACCATTGTACCTAACAGGAATCAAGTCACAAGTTTCATAACATGTGCTTACCAATCTTATTTTGGTATTAATTATTATATTTTGTGAGAAGATCAAATTTTTCCAAATCAAATTAGCAAAAAAACCTGACCTGATTGAGAAAAACAGATGTCATTTTTGGATTTAGCGGTGCAAAATGGTCCTAATTCAGTTGAAAAAACCTAGACAACTTGCAAAAAGCATTTTTTTGTAACCCAGTGTTATTAGCAAATGTGGGAAAAATGGGAAAACACAAGTTTCAGCAGAAGTGATTAAAGGAGGGACTATTCAGAACCAGGTTAAAGCCTGTCGAAGGTAAACTGTCATAAAACTATAGATAAAACTGTATCTGCAGTTGGACATGGGCATTCAATTTGTTTAAAGTGGCATTAAAAAGCATGAAATTAGATTTGCTGATACCTGCAGAAACTAGGGATGCACCGATACCGATACGAGTATTGGCATCGGCTCCGATACTCTGTGTGTGTACTCATACTTGTACAAGATATCCGATACAAATGTACCGATACCACTTACAGCCGTGTGACATTCACAGTTCAGTGCAGCAGGTACGAGGAGGAGGAATAATGTGTGTGGAGTGTGAAGAGTGTGGAGATTTTTCAAAATAAATGACGGTGATAAAAGTAACGCTGACCGACAGTAACGTTACAGACACAGACAGATACAGACGCAGCGTTCTGTCCGTCCTCTGCGTACATTCCATCTGTTTACCAGGTGATGGAGGATGTGTACCCAGAATGTGTCTTCATGTACAAATATGTTCACTTAACTCATCTTCTTCCTAAAGTGTTTCACAATTTCTTTATGTTGTCTTCTGTTATTCACAACTTTCCGACACGATTTTCAAGCAAATTTTTTCTTCCGTACTGCCGAACTTCAGTCTGTCAGTATTCTCTGAAGTATGGTGGACCAAATGTGTGGAATAATCTAAGACCTGAACTTCAATCAACATCTACTTTATCATTGTTTAAAAAGCATCTGAAAAGGACTTTAATTCATGAAAAAATGTAAGGCTGTGTATTACTTGATTTGTATTTGATGATTTGTAATGTGGATTACATTTTTATTGTTTTTAATTTAGTTTATTATTTCAGTTATATTGTATTTTTTAATTCTTTTTTTTTTTTTGTGTGCGTGTGTATTGTTCTTTTCAGGGGAGGTATTCATATAACCCTTCTTTTTGGTTCCTAACCTCTCCTGCACAATTTTGTTACTTGTTTGAATGTTGTTGTTTTTTCTATGGCTGTTTTTATTTTATTTTTACTTTACTCTTCTTCGTGGTATTTGTCCAGTATGGTTATTTAAGAGCAGCGCCCCCTGGTGGATTAATTGACAAATGCTCATTCCAACACATTAAATGTCAGTAGCAGCGCTTTGTTCCAGTCAGACTAATGACAACAACAATAAAGCACATTTACAACAGGAACTAAGAACTGGAATGGGATTATTAAGGACTCGTATTGGTACTCAGTATCAGCAAGTACTCAAATGTAAGTACTCATACTCGTACTCGGTCTGGAAAAAAGTGGTATTGGTGCATCCCTAGCAGAAACCCTGTGTAAACAATATCTTAACATTTATTCAGTTTATATTTGACTTGTATTTCATATGTTTTCTGTGTATTTGTATGTTTAACTGCTACCTTATCTGTAATCTGGTTAATTGTGCCGCTATCTTGGCCAGGACGCTCTTGTAAAAGAATTTTTTAAGTCCTTTCCAGGTTGAATAAAGGCTGAATAACTAAAAAAAAAGTCAGTCATTTGTCATAAAAGAGAATTTTACAGGAAAAATGCACTACTCCTTAGGTATATGTACATTTTTTCCTAAAACAATTACCATTATAGCAACATCTATTCTTAATAGACATGAATACCACACTTTTCTCTATTGCGTTGTGGTCATAATACTTTGTTAACAAACAAACTGTCGTAAACCCCCGTCTGTCATATTGTAAACTGCAGTGTCACTGTAGTTGCGGTGTTTTGGCATCTGATAAACCCTCAACCCTGTTGACACAACACAGAAACTGGTTTTGCTTTGTATTTTCTTACCAAACCTTACATTACCGGCCTCCCAATGTGTGTCCAGGGTTTTCCCCATTACAGTTACACACACCATCTGAGTGTTGTTATACTGTTCTAGGCTGAAGAAACAGAAAAGCTCGGCTGAGATTTCTGATGAGGCAAAAAGACACGGTTTTGTTACTGTCTGTTATTTGTGACAGTGGAATTCAGCGCTTTCCATACACACAAACACACACACACATGTTGCTGTCATTTTGGATCAATTACTGTTAAGCCAGTGTTTTGTTATTATTTTTGTTTAAGGCACACGACATAGGACAGCATACTTACGTAACCCATGATCATATTTTGTTTTACTTCATTTCTGGCTCTAATCTACAACCTGTGTTCTTATAAGTACTACTCATATTATTCATTTTTAGCAAATAACATCAAACTCCCTAAACCGCAGTAGTTAATCCCAAGAGAAACCCAAGGAAAACCCTCAAATTGCATATGAAAAGTATAAATATTTATTCAAAATAAGAGTTTCGTCATTGATTACACTGGGTTACAAAAAAATGTTTTTTGCAAGTTGTCTAGGTTTTTTTCAGCTTAATTAGGACCATTTTGCACCGCTAAATCCGAAAATGACATCTGTTTTTCTCAATCAGGTCAGGTTTTTTTGCTCATTTGATTTTGAAAAATTTGATCTGCTCACAAAATTGATTACATTTTTGTGACTTTACCAGTTGATTTTTTTATATAGTTCTCACCCAAAATAGGTTTTAAGAGAAAAAAAATCATTTTCCAACAGGATTCCTGTTAGGTACAATGGTGTATTCACCGCAGATGTAGCAGAATACGTCAGGGTTATTTTTGCAAGATCTTCTAGTCGAAGTCATTTCATTCACCTGTAATATTAAAAAAAACATTCATCATAAATTGGCAAAAGTCAAATCTTCAGAACTCGTTTATTGTGAGAAATATGAAAGAATTTTGTATCATATGATGTGAAAATGCCCATAAATGTAAGCAAAAATGTTAAAAAGCCAATATGTAGCATAGTTGAGAAAGTTGACCTGACTGAGCAAAATTAATGTGATTTTTGGATTCAGCACACCAAAATTATCCTAAATCAGCTCAAAAAACTTCAACAATAAATTTGTTGTTGACCAGTGTTATCTGTCGGAGCAATGTTATTAAGCCAGTCAATGTGAAAAAACAAACACAAAAATTATCTTTAAATTATCCAGATTTTCCATTAACAAATTTTCCAGCCAATGAGAAAATTCAATCATAACTAGGGCTGCATCTGGCAACTATGTTGTCATCAGTTTTCTTGATGATTCTGTTATTTTTGGTCTATAAGTCATGAAATAATGGTGAAAGAGATGATCTCCTAAAATGTCTTATTTGGTCACAAGCCAGAAAAGTTCAGTTTATTGTAACTGAAGAGGAAAGAAAGTGCAAAATGTTCAGAATGAGGAATGAGGAGCGAAGAATTTGAGCTATTTGTCCTAAAATGGTCAATTATCAACATAGTTAATGATTCATTTAATAGTACAAGTTCAGATCGTCTTTATTGCAAAGTCTGCTGCGGAAATTAAGAGGGAAAAAAAAGTTGTCAGATAAAGAATGTGATTTGTTCCAGATGATGAGCTCAAAACGACAGTGAAATGTCAGAGAAGATGACTCTGAGAGGCCTTTCATACTTATTACATAATTACTTTATCGCAGTTATTTCAGCTAACTGCCGTCATGTTGCATAATTCTGACATTCATCTCCATTCTCTTGTATAAAAAAACAGCTGGATGATACTGACGGAAATGTTAACGTTTGATATTCCACTGGTGCTCTTGTGTCTCCTCATCGCGTTTCATCTGTGTTGTAGCCTGTGATCTGTAATGTCTTTTGTAGTTTTTAGTCCTGTGTGTGCGTTTAGATTCTCACCCAACTCTCCAGCAGATTTGATGTCGATGTTGTCGTATCCGCTGCCGATGCGAACGATGATGCGCAGAGCTTTAAACTTCTCCAAGTCCTCTCTCATCAGAGTTATGGTGTGGTACATCAGCGCTCCTACAGCTTCATTCAGCACCTTAACAATAAAAACAACATGAGTCAGACTGTCCGATTGTGAATTAATGACTTTTGTAGATGTGGCTTTTGTGTCGTAACCACCAGGAAACACAGTTCAACAAGTTCACGGTCAGTGTTTCCTTAACCCTTTCATGCGTAGTGGTCACTCCAGTGGACAGTTCTTCTCCAGCTGTTCTCTTGTATATTCACGGGTTTTGTTGTTTTAGTTCCATATCAGCCGACACAGCGGACGCTTATGCATCATCCCATACATTGCAATTCATACCATTACTGTAACTTTGCTGTTCTAGATAAACCTGATCTGCACGAACATGTTTCAGTGTAAATCAATTGTTATTTGTTAGAGAAAAAAAGGTGGTTTTTTTGGGGTTTTTTTGCACATTATCTCCATGAAAAGAGTAATAACTAGCATTAGAATATGTTAAAATGTGAGAAAACATCAGATTTATTGCATCACTTTCTGATATTGGGGTTTAAAACACGTTTCTTTACTTCAAAAATTAAATGCATGGACATTTTTGTAACTCCATGAAAAAAACAAACAAACTTGATCACATTGTGTTTTTTTTCTCATGCCTATGGAGGAATAAAAACACTCAAGAAAAAAATCTTGACTAATCTTGACTATAACACTGGTCAACAACAAATTTATTGTTGAAGTTTTTTGAGCTGATTTAGGATCATCTTGGTGTGCTGAATCCAAAAATCACATTAATTTTGCTCAATCAGGTCAACTTTCTGAACTATGCTACATATTGGCTTTTTAACATTTTTGCTTACATTTATGGGCATTTTCACATCATATGATACAAAATTCTTTCCTATTTCTTGCAATAAACGAGTTCTGAAGATTTGACTTTTGCCAATTTATGATGAATGTTTTTTTTAATATTACAGGTGAATGAAATGGCTTCGACTAGAAGATCTTGCAAAAATAAGCCTGACGTATTCTGCTACATCTGCGGTGAATACACCATTGTACCTAACAGGAATCAAGTCACAAGTTTCATAAAGTGTGCTTACCAATCTTATTTTGGTATTAATTATTATATTTTGTGAGAAGATCAAATTTTTCCAAATCAAATTAGCAAAAAAAACCTGACCTGATTGAGAAAAAACAGATGTCATTTTTTGGATTTAGCGGTGCAAAATGGTCCGAATTCAGTTGAAAAAACCAAGACAACTTGCAAAAAACATTTTTTTGTAACCCAGTGTAATTAATACATGAAAGGGTTAAAGTCAGGATCTTGGTTAAGGCTTTTTCATTTCTTTTTTTTTTTCTTTTTTGTCTTGATGCGCTATTTATAAACTATATTATCACCATTTCCTGTTTTTTTTAATATCCACGCTTGCATGAAATGACCAATTTCCTGAATATTACCATGGAAACGGAGCTTTCATAACCACAGGAATTAAGATAAGATGTCTCCACATTTAACAAACGTGTCTAATATCAGCAGGTTTCTTTGTCTCGCACGGGAGGCGGAACGTACAGGAGGTGGAACGCACGGGAGGAGGAGCGCACGGGAGGAGGAGCGCACGGGAGGCGGAACGCACGGGAGGCGGAATGCACGGGAGGCAGATCGCCCAGTGCGAGGTCCGCCCAATGTTGCTTGCAGCTTTAATTTCTTTTTTGTCTTGATGCGCTATTTATAAACTATATTATCACCATTTCCTGTTTTTTTAATATCCACGCTTGCATGAAATGACCAATTTCCTGAATATTACTATGGAAACGGAGCTTTCATAACCACAGGAATTAAGATAAGATGTCTCCACATTTAACAAACGTGTCTAATATCAGCAGGTTCCTCTGTCTCATGAGATTTTCAGCACTGTCTTATCACAAATGAAGTACGCTAACTCCGAAGCAGATAATTAGCTGTCATACAGAATGGGAATATCAGACTGAGTGTGAAAACCAGGGTCTGTTGTCACCTTTTAATTGTTTTCAGCTAATTTGAAAATCTTATTGCACATTGCCAGCCCTCCTCTTTATGTTTGTGATAGAGGATGAAAGTGGCATGCGGTTCAGTTGCAATTAAAAAAAAAAAGGCCTTTTAATTACACAATAAGGTGGCTGCTTACTAGACAGCACAGAGAGAGAGAGAGAGAGGGCAAGAGACAGTGAGCGAGAGAGCGAGCCATCTGTTTCTCCCACGCTGTGGCCTAGTGAGCGCGCTCAGTGAGAGAGCGTGTCTGGCAGACACCCAGAACAAGACGTAACCCTGCCAGACATACAAACCCACTTACAATACATAGTGGCTGTGGAAAGATCTGAACCTGACCCACATTTCAGTTCACTCTCTGTCCTCTTCTGTAACACATTTTCACTCATCTTATCTTTATAGACCGTTTCTTCGTCAACATAGCAACTGTGACATCACCCACTGGTTTGTTGATAGCTGTTCTGAAGCCTCAAGTTTGACATGTTAACCGCTAACATACGGGGGGGGAGGGGGGGGGGGGGGACACGGCTTTGACATGGTTGAAATCCCATGGCCCTCAGTTTTACACAGATGGACTTAAAGGCTGGTGTCAACGCTTGCAGAAATGTGTTGGCCTAGATGGAGCATATGTTGAAAAATAAACATTGTAACTTAAACGTTTTTTTTCCCCAACTGTCCTTTTTCCACGCCTCCTCGTATTGTTTTGTTAGAAACAGAAAAGACCGTATTTGGACAATAGGGTGGAGCTGGGAAAGAACAGGGGGTTACAGCTAATACTAGCCCACTGAAATCGCAATGCTAACTATCACTAATGATAACCCCTTTAGCCCTATTAGCCCACCCGCGGGCCTAAAAAATTATATTAATATTCATCTACTATAAAAATATAATAAATCAGGATAGTGGATGTTTTTTCAACTTTTGCTTAGTTTAATAATAATAATAATAATAAACTTTATTTGTATAGCACCTTTCATACAGAAATTGTAGCCCAAAGTGCTTCACATTGATTGAAAAAATACAATATTAAAATACATTAAGATTTGATTATACATCAAGAAATAAAATGAAATTTGAGAGAAATACAATAAAATAAAAATAAACACAGCGCACATTAAAATATTTGATTATACATAGAATTTTTGAGTGCAAGAAATAAAATGAAATTTGAAATACAATAAAATAAAAAATAAAAACAGAAATACAATAGAATAAAATAAAAATAAAAACAGCGCACATTCCTGGTTCCTGAATTGGGACCCCATTTTTATCTCCTTTCAAAGGCTGATGAGAATAAAGTTTAGACCCTAATGTTAATAAAAGTACATCAAAAGTGTATTTTAGTGCAAACTTTAATGTTCAAACATGATTTTTAATCTTTGTGGGGTGAAATATACACTATTAAAAATCTCCGACACGAACAATTAATTTATGCATATCATCGTCAATCCAGCCGAAAAAAGAAAAAACAGGCGAGGATAAAAAATTCTAATTTCTCTTTTAGTTTGTTACAGTTTACTCAGGCATAGTAATAGATACAATATTTTAGACAATGGGAATAGATTCTGTGAGGTCTCTAAATGTCCATAGACACCAAGAACATCCACATGAATCTTATTGTTGTGAAGTTATTCTTCATTTACTTTGGGGATGTCTGTTTAGGCGTTTTTCCCCTGAAAATATAGTCAGGGTTAAACAGGTTAAATAGCACAAAGTACTTAGTGTAAACATCTAACGTTTAATGCTAACTTTGTGTCAAACTTGAGAGACCTTATCGTGCAACACCAAATTAGCGCTATCTGATCTGATCTCTATGCAGATGACTCAGATCTGTTTATCAATGAAAATCCTCATGCTTACTCCACATGTCTTCAGTATCTCACTTGTGCTCTTCTACAGCAGCCTCACAGTACAACACTAGCAACTATTAGCTAACTTTGTGTCAAGCCTGAGAGACCTTATCATGCGACACCAAATTAGCGCTATCATTAGCTAATGTTGTGAAATTATGCTAAGGCAGGTATTATAAGTAACTCTCCGATATGTAAGATGCATGTGTGGTTACATGAAGGTTTTGTTTGTCGACTGTTTTGTGCCCAGAGCTGTTATTTGTTGATGTTGGCTAACTGAATCCATGACAATAACCTGTATACTGATCTCTATGCAGATGACTCAGATCTGTTTATCAATGAAAATCCTCATGCTTACTCCACATGTCTTCAGTATCTCACTTGTGCTCTTCTACAGCAGCCTCACAGTACAACACTAGCAACTATTAGCTAACTTTGTGTCAAGGCTGAGAGATCTTATCGTGCAACACCAAATTAGCGCTATCATTAGCTAATGTTGTGAAATTATGCAAAGCCAGGTATTATAAGTAACTCTCCGATATGTAACATGTATGTGTGGTTACATGAAGGTTTTGTTTGTCGATAGTTTTGTGCCCGGAGCTGTCATTTATTTATGTTAGCTAACTGCATCCATGACAATAACCTGTACACTGATCTCTATGCAGATGACTCAGATCTGTTTATCAATGAAAATCCTCATGCTCACACCACTTGTCTTCAGTGTCTTACTTGTGCTCTTCTACAGCAGCCTCACAGTACAACTCTAGCAACTGTTAGCTTAGAAATGGAGTAAGCTAACATCAACAAATGACCACTAACTGCACGTAAGTACTGTAAAAAAGTTACACATTGAACTTTTTAAGTAAGTATAAATGTAAGTAAACTTTTGTATAATTAAATCCTTTGACAGTCTTTTAGAAAGCGAAGTGACTCAGTGGAAAAAATTGCTAAGCTAACTTTGTTTTTTGAGTAGGATACACATATAGGCATAACAGATGCCGATTTCTTCTGGGAACTTTGAACAATTAGCTTTGAATTTTTCTGGAGCTGATTGCTTGGTATTGACAGTTTCTGCTGATGAAGTTTTTTTTTTTTTTGTTATTATTGGATCTGTTAAAATCAGACTCAGTTTTATTGTCATTCCATCAATGGTATGTGATAGAAAGAAATATAGTTACCCAGGTCTTGGTTTGTAACATAAGACAGATAAAGAATAAAATGTAAAATAGAATATATACATAAACGGTATGTAGGGTAGGATAAAGGTACCATAAAAAATATACAAAAAAAGATTAAAGCAAGATAAAAATAAAATAAAATAAGTTCTTAATATGTACAAAATTTAGTGGTAGTGCATATAGCAGCAGCATGAGCAGTAGCAACAGTGAAAAATGATTACTGCTGTTGAGTAAAACCTCAGATTTGTTGTTTCATTCAGTCTGAGTTTTAAAATACTCTGATGGACGTATGTTGATCCCGTCCATGTGGTTGTTACCTTCTCGTGGATCTCCTGTGTTGACTGGGCGTCACAGAAGGCCACAGTTGCTACATCTTTGAGGATGGGCATCTCCACGGTGCAGTCCCGCCCGTCCAATAGCGCCACCAGGGGGCGCGGGTGCATAGGCCCATTCATGATGGGTGGCCTGATGCCTGAACACACAAAAGACCAAAGAGAGGGTTAGAAGAAGTGAGATAAGATGTCTCACTGGAGAGGGTTGGCGGTAAAAATGCAGATGAGCTACACATATCGAGACAGAAAGACGAGACAGTTATGTGATTAGGAGATGCTATCAGAGTCTCATCATCTCCTCATATACGTAGCATGTAACCTCTGCCACTCAGTGTTTCAATCACAACAGTAAGTGAGACCTACACTGAACAAAAATATAAACGCACCACTTTTGTTTTTGCTCCCATTTTTCATGAGCTGAACTCAAAGATCTAAAACTTTTTCTATGTACACAAAAGGCCTATTTCTCTCAAATATTGTTCATAAATTTGTCTAAATCTGTGTTAGTGAGCACTTCTCCTTTGTCCTTTGCTGAGATAATCCATCCACCTCACAGGTGTGGCAGATCAAGATGCTGATTAGACAGCAGGATTATTGCACAGGTGTGACTTAGGCTGACCACAATAAAAGGCCACTCTAAAATGTGCACTTTTACTGTATTGGGTGGTCCAGGGGGGTCAGAAAACCAGTCAGTATTTGGTGTGACCACCATTTTCCTCACACAGTCTTCTTCATGAATTCTCTGAAACAGCTTTGGAGATGGCTTATGGTAGAGAAATGAACATTCAATTCACAGGCAAAAGCTCTGGTGGAGATTCCTGAAGTCAGCATGACCATTGCATATTCCCTCAAAACTTGTGACATCTGTGGTATTGTGCTGTGTGATAAAACTGCACATTTTAGAGTGGCCTTTTATTGTGGCCAGCCTAAGGCACACCTGTGCAAAAATCCTGCTGTCTAATCAGCATCTTGATATGCCACACCTGTGAGGTGGATGGATTATCTCAGCAAAGAAGAAGTGTTCACTAACACAAATTTAGACAGATTTGTGAACAATATTTGAGAGAAATAAACCTTGTGTGTACACAGAAAAAGTTTTAGATCTTTGAGTTCAGCTCATGAAAAATGGGAGCAAAAACAAAAGTGGTGCGTTTATATTTTTGTTCAGTGTAGATGTAGATATTGAGAGACAGCGTGTGATTATTGGAGCATTTTTAACTGCCATTGTTGAGGAAAATCTAGTCACGGAAGAAATTATTAGACCATCAAAAGTCATCAAAAACAACGGTTATGGAATCAAGTACTAACTCCTGTGTGTATCATGTGACTAAAACAGACAGAAAAGAAAACACGGAATGCCTAAAAGCGCTGTTTTTGTCAGTACAATACCATAGGAATCGTGCATATTTTTTTTTGTGCATTTATGAACACATACTTTTTGTAACAGAAGAACCTTATTAAGGGTCATCAATTAAATAAATCAACTGGTTTTTACACTTAGTGACAAAAGCTCTTGTTATGATACCTAAACTTAGCATTGATTAAACAGATCTCTACACTGATCAAAACACATTTCTCTGAGGTTGAATATTCTTGGAAACATTTGATATAACTCATGCACATAAATGACCAAAGTATATCACATAGACCTCATTATCGTTAGTTTTAAGTGGGGATGTTACTTATTATGATATATTTAGGGGAAAAAATGTAGAAGAAAGTAAAAATGGTCAAATAATACCAGTCTGGATCCAAACTGGTGCCGTTTAGTTTCTTATCTTGACTTTCTTGGATGTTTACAGCCCATAAAGGACTATTATCTGTGGACCTCGGGTAATTTGTAATAATTGCAGAGGTTGTCTTTGCTCTTATTCCCGTTTATATTCTACTAAGTGGCTAATTTGTGAGTAAAAATTCCACCACAATTTGCCTCCTTCGTTCAGCAAACACAGAGGTATTATTACAAAGGTTCTGTGATAATATTACTCCTGTGCAAAACAACATCTCTGGGATTTGGAGTCATTTTTTTTTTTTTTTTACATTTTTACCCATTTATTCAGCCTATTTCCTGGCTGAGAACGACAGAGGCTGTACTGGTTATTATTCATACAATATTAAAAGTGTTCAGGGTGTAAAGTCAAGAGCCTCATGTCATAATGTATCATAGAGATTCAGTGAAAGAGCAAACTGAAGTCCTTTAGAGAAGTGGAATCTCAAAAGCTGATGAGATGGATGACGTGCACGGCAGGTATTTTTCTATCTTTCAACAGTTCTCCTTGAGTGGTTTATTATTCATACCGAGCCTTGGCCTCTTATCTGGAGGATAATGTCGGTAAATTCCTGTAGAATATGAAACGTGACAAATACTGTTTGGATGGAAATCAGCAACAGTAACAAAACTGTCCTCTTAGCTTAGCGACATCATGTTTTTGTTTGTTTTTTTAAATTTAGGGAAGATTAAATACAGTTTGAGAGGTCAGCCATCAAAATTTCAAGTAGTATGGGGCTCTATGGTTAAATGCTTAAAGACACTCTAAACTACAAAAAAATGCTTTTAATGCAGTTTTCCCATACACACATTTTTTTTCTCTCTCTCTTTTTCTTTTTCCTGTTTGGCGTGTTGTATATATTTGTGTACTCTCCAATAGTATTAATAACATTACATGTCCATATCTTGCGTGTAGGATGTAATTGTGAATAAGCAGATTTGTTTACTATTAGGCTATTTTTTTTTCTTTTCTTTTCTTTGCTTTTATTATTTCAATTTATTTTTTATTATTATTATTACTATTATTATTATTATTATGTATATATTTGACTAGGGGTGGGCGAAATGGGCAAAAAAAAAAAATCGATTGTTTTTTTAAATTTCATGATAACCTTAATCTGATGATATCCTTTAAAATGTGAATTTTTTTCTTTTTTTTTTTTTTTTTTTTTAATAAAAAATGCTGTAAAACTCCACTTGCTTACCAGGACATCTATGGATAGACAGCGTTTCAGAACAACAGCTCTTGTTTGTTTTTTAAAGTGCTTCATACATCTTCTGCAAAGCATGGGGGGCGGGGTTTATGTGGGGTAGGGGCAGTAGTTATATATGTGGGTGTGCGGTCCATAACTAACGGAATGCCCAACGCTGGGGTGAAACGAAAGTGAAACCTATCATGCTTTCAACGTCTGACTCTTGGCTTCTATGCCTCTAATATACAGCGGATCTTACATGAAATTTTCAAAACTTCTAGCCTGTATCCACTGGACCCCCTCCACTGCTCTATGGGGCCCCCACAAATGCTGGGTCCCATGAATTTGTCACATTTACGCCCCCCCCCCCCCCCCTTTACAGGGCCCCTGCTTGCATATAATGTTATTTTGACCGTCAGTCTGGTCAAAACCGAACCATTTCCAGGCTGGTGATGTGGACCCACGTCTACTATGACATCATCTGCTGAGACGGAGACTCCTGTATATTTCCTACATGTGACACTATGTCAGTGTTTCTCAAACTGTGGGGCGGGCCCCCCTGGGGGGGCGCAAAAGCTTGCCAGGGGGGGCATGGGATCACTCCTGGGTGTTTTTTTCCCTTCAGGTTAGAACATGTAGCAGATGGAACTAATGTTTTAGCGTTGGAGCACCCTGGACTCATTTTAGGGACATATAACAAAGCAATCTACTGCCATACTGATCTGTCACTAGACAAAGAGTTTAGGTTTGGAGAATGGACAAGGACTGGACTGGAAAAGACAAATGTGCAATGTTTCTGTTTTTGCACAGTTTGTACAGTTTGCATTTTAATGTTCTGAGATGTGCAATGTAAACAGGCTCATTGCAGCCACTGATATTGTTAAAATGTTCATCTTTGTTACTAAAATGTGCTTGTTGTTCTAAAAAAAAGGAACTTTATTGTTATAGTTGTAAGATAATTGCTCATTTCCTATTTTTATTTGAAAAATATTATCTCAGGGAGCAGTTTGGTTGAGTTTATTTGTATTATTCAAGCAAAAATCTTAAAAAAAAATAAATAAATAAAATAATTTGTACAACAAATTATTAAAAGAAAAGCAAAAAGTATTGTTACAATATTGATGTTTCTTTCAATAAAAGTTATAATTGCACCACTGTTACAATGTTATTGGGGTTGAGGGGGGCCTGGAGATTTTTCATCCACCAAAGGGGGGCCCCACAGAAAAAGACTGAGAACCACTGCACTATGTTTTGTTTTGGTGCCGCTAAGTCACCACGAGACTGAATCCTGTCCGCTGATTGGCTTCTGAGGCAAGCATTCAGCCAGTGAGGACTTACATGCACCTCTCCTTCACCGTCTTTGCACCGTCCGTTTGTTTTCATTTCGAGACAGTATGAATACTCGATAATGTAAAATTGCACATCGTCAAATCAACATTCACGATTTTATCGTAGGCGATATATATCGCCCACCTCTTTATTTGACCTTTTTTGTTCTATGACCACTTTGCCATTTTTATTACTATCATCAAGTATGTCCTGTAGGACCAGGAGTGGGAGGGTGAGGAGATCAGAAAGAATGGGACATGCTTAATGCCTCTGAAATTGAATATTCAAATGTTCAATGTAACTTAAATATGCATCAAAAAATGATAAATAAATATGTAAAAAAAAAAAAAAAAAAAAGAAAATGAAATGGATTGCATGTAACACAGAGGTTGGAGGTTCATTTCTAAATCACCTCAGGTCCTCAGGCTGTACTAGTCCATTGTGAATAAGGATTTACTTCACTTTCCTGTTGTTTTGTCTAACATTGTTTCATTCCGCTGTGTATTCTATCAGCTGTATATGGTGGAAATGACTGAAAATCCCCTTGACTTGAATTGACTTATCCGTTTCCAGATCTATTTCCTTTCCCTTGTGTTTATAATGAAACTCGCTGCATTGTATTTCATGTCTCGGAGCGTTTCTGAAACCAGTTACTTATTATAAGATGTTTGTCACTTATGATATCTAATACTGAATATGCGCATTCGCTACCGGGCACAGACGATTCCCTGCTTCATCTACATCCCATAATTTCTTCGCTCTGGGGCGATGCAGTTGCCGTGACAACCGTGATAGAGGAAAGAAAAAGGAGAATATTCCCAGAGCATCTGTCTGTCTGTCTGTGTGTCTGTGTGTCTGCTCGGCTAATTCCTGTTCCGAGAGGTCATGAGTCACAGCTGTTTTTCTCCTTTTATGAATTTCATTGTTTCAGTTTAATGTTGAGTGGCTTAAATGAAGTTTCGTGCCTTTGAAACAGGCGGTAATTAGACTGATGAGGTGAGGAGGGTACTGGAGGTAGAATAGCTGAAAAATGATGTGTAAAATATTCTAAAGCAGCCTATACTGTAGTGTGAGCATGTTCACGGTAATTACGACTCACCATTAGTGCTTCAGCCTCTTTACATTTATTCATTTGCTTTCATATAATTAATGATGGATCAACCGTAAGTGTTTGACCATAGACGGTGACTTATTGGACTAGTTTTTCTTCCAGTGCAAATGATAAAAAAAAACTGTGGCTGCCGTGATATTGAAATTTGAGATATAATTGTGAATAATTATAGTATTATTGCTTATTTTTATTTTACTAGACTAGTTTAAGTGTCATAATAATTAAATTATGCATCTGAGTTATATTTCGGTTTAGTAAAAAAAATTCAACATGTTGACGCAACATGACATAAGAATAGAAACCTTATTACTGCCATATTGGAACACAGAATAAAATACAGATGAACCATGTCAACTAGGGCAGGACATTATATTGAATTCATTCAACTCATGGAAGTTTTCCTTTCTGAACAATTAGAGAAATTGATAAATCAAATGTTAACCCTATGCTACTTTTGTGGCAGTTCCCAAATTATTCTTTCCGCTAGATTTAACCTTTCTTAAGTGATTTATTATAATATTATCCCCTGTATTTTGCATTTTTTTTTCAGGAAAAATCAGGTATTTTTCTGTTTTTAATTTACTGATCATGTAGATTTTCATAAAAGCTCAGATTGAAGTTGAAGGTTATTACCTCCGCCAAGGAGGTTATGTTTTTGCCAGGGTTTGTTTGTTTGTTTGTCTGTCTGTCTGTTTGTTTGTCTGTCCGTTAGTGTGCAACATAACTCAAAAAGTTATGGACAGATTTTGATGAAATTTTCAGGGTTTGTTGGAAATGGGATAAGGAAGAAATGATTAACTTTTGGGGGTGATCCGGAAGAAATCCTGGATTCTGGATCACTTTGAAATTTTCGTTAACATTGTGGTAAATGGGGCCAAAATTTTCGTTTCCCAATATCTCGCTTAATTATTGACCAAAACTCATGAAATTTAACTCAGGAATTGACAATGGGGTCCTCTATCACATTTCAAAGGCTGATCCGGATCTGATCCAGAAGGCGGATTTTATTTTAAAAAATAAATGTAGGATTTGTATCACCGATTATGTGGGGAATTTTTGCGCTTGGCGGAGGTCTGCGCTCTCCAAGTGCTTTTCTAATTATAAGAGAAACAGAGAAAACTGAAGAAAAAGTGACTTTTAGAGCAAAAATATCAATAACTGAATATAAAACAAGTGTCTCCATTCACTGTCATTGATCCAACTCCATGGGTTTTACTGGTGAATCAATGTTGTAGAAGATGACGGTGTTTCCACGTTCACCACAGAGTCTTTAAACATTCAAATGGGTCATATCTGATGACCATGAAAATATAAACTGTGTTTTACACCAATTATTTACATGTATTGATAGAATTAATGGATCTACAGGTAATAAACAGTTTGGATCAGGAGATGGTTTTGATCACCAGTGGCTGTTTGGGTCTTTATGGGTTAAGATTACACCAGAGGAATAATCTTAAAATATTTAGTGAAACTGACAATACCAAACATTCAACTCTAGAAAAATTCAATGCTGATTGCTCAAACTTCCCTGAAGAACTCTACATCTGTTATCCCTGTATCTGTATCCCTCTCGAAAACAAACTTTAGTTACACAAGATAATTTTTAGGCCAACACCTACGGACTCATATACTCACCTTCACACACAGTCTAACACAACTTCGGCACCTGTACAATCCTGCACACCGCACTTAACCTTGCACACTGTATTTTTAATTTTTTAGTCTCCACTGTTTTTAATCACACTGTTATTTATTTGTTTATTTATTTATACATATATGCTAATTTTGTCTTATATCTTTTTTTTATTATTATCATGTGGTGCAGAGTAGTAGCCCCACAGCAATTTCATTGTAACTTTTGTGCAATGACAATAAAGGCTATTCTATTCTATTCTATTCTGTTCTATTCTATTCTATTCTATTCTATTCTTTATCTGTAGTATAGAGTTGGCTTTTTGTAGATTTTAGTAATTATTTGTAGTTTTTGTATATTGTCCGTATAATTTTGTGATATTTTTATATAGTCTTTTTATACTTTGAGTGTTTGATGCTCAACAAGAAACTCATAAAACTGATTTTCATTGTTCTTGTAACAGTACTTGCTTTCCATTGACCTTCAGATTGTGTGAATATAACTTGCGCATAAAAATTTATCAAATGGAAAAAACACAATTTCGCCAAAACTCTTGTTTTTCAATTAAAACTTTTTGCGCTGGCAAGAGGTGGATTTTTGGGTGTAGCACAAATGGTATATCACGCAAAACTGCAATGGAAAGACCTTTTTCTGCAACTAGAGTCAGGTGAATAAAAACAAAACAAAAAACAAAAAACTGATATTGACAGACGTTACAACAAGTGAAGAAGAGTTTTAAAAGAACCATGGTGTGGTATGTGTGGACACAACAGGAAACCAAATATTTTTTTTAACCCTTTCATGCATGAATTATTAGAAGCTTAATCAAGATTTTTTTCCCCTGTGTTTTTATTCCTCTTTAGGCATGAAAAAAACAATGTGATTTTTTTTTTTTCTTTTTTTTTTTTTTTTTTTAATGAACCTATTTTTCATGGAGTTACAAAAATTTCCACTCAGCCGGACACCATGCGTTTAATTTTTGAAGCAAAGAAACATGCATTTACTGTCATACTGTGTGAAAACTATGAAATAAATGTTTTTTAATGTTGCTAATCTCATGTTTTCTCACATTTTAACATACTATAACAGTAGTTTTTACTCACTCAAATAATATGCAAAAAACAACAAAACACAACAACTTAAAAAAAACAAAACAACTGTTAATTAGAGTCTAATAACAATTAGCAATTGATTTACACTCAAATATGTTGCTGCAGATCAGGTTTATCAAGAACAGGAATGTTACAGTAAGCAGTGTATTATGGGATGGTGCATAAGTATCCACTGTGTTGGTTGATATGCAAGTAAAACAACAAAATCCATGAATATACAAGAGGACAGCTGGAGAATAACTGTCCACTGGAGTGACCAGTATGCATGAAAGGGTTAATTTAGTTCGGGATAGAGGGGTAATATATAATAATAATGAATATATCTGTAAATCAACATGATATTTACGCTCGTTGGCACGTTTATGGAATGACTTCTCGTGTCATCTCATGATAATAAATAAACAAATCATCGCATTTGTGATTTAATGGAAAAACCAACATTACGCACTTCTGTTTTTTCAACATTTAGTAAATATCGGTAAAGTTTTGCGCATATGTCCAGTGGAAAAGCAACTACTTACAATAAATTTCAGTTCTATTCTATTTAAATTCTGCGAACAGGAAGGCGCTCCAAAGGGTCATCACCATGGCCCAGAAGACCACCGGCTGCCCCCTTCCTTCCCTGGAGGTCTTCTACAGTTCACACCGTCTCAGGAGGGCGCAGAATATTATCAGGGATGCAACGCACCCTGGCTTTCCACTTTTTGAACTTTTACCCTCTGGCAGACATTTCCGGGCACTAAAGGCCAGCACAAACCGTCTAAAAAACAGTTTTTATCCCAGGGCTGTAATTGCACTAAATACTGCTGGACATTAATTAATTGTGTGGAATGCTGAATGTTGTCCAGAGTATATGATGTTTTATGTGTCTTCTATACTTCTAGTAACACTTTTTTTAATGCTGCTTTTTAGATATTCATGCCGTCAGGGTTTTCTTTTTATATTTTAGTTTTTATACTCTTTTATATACATTATTTATGGGTTTTTTTTTTATGGCACCTAGGACGATTGCACTTTTTAATTTCGTTGAACCCGTACAATAACAATAAAGACATTCTATTCTATTCTTTTCTAAAATACACTGAACAAAAATATAAACGCACCACTTTTGTTTTTGCTCCCATTTGTCATGAGCTGAGCTCAAAGATCTAAAACTTTTTCTGTGTACACACAAGGTTTATTTCTCTCAAATATTGTTCACAAATCTGTCTCAATTTGTGTTAGTGAACACTTCTTCTTTGCTGAGATAATCCATCCACCTCACAGGTGTGGCATATCAAGATGCTGATTAGACAGCAGGATTTTTGCACAGGTGTGCCTTAGGCTGGCCACAATAAAAGGCCACTCCAAAATGTGCAGTTTTATCACACAGCACAATACCACAGATGTCACAAGTTTTGAGGGAATATGCAATGGTCATGCTGACTTCAGGAATCTCCACCAGAGCTTTTGCCTGTGAATTGAATGTTCATTTCTCTACCATAAGCCATCTCCAAAGCAGTTTCAGAGAATTCATGAAGAAGACTGTGTGAGGAAAATGGTGGTCACACCAAATACTGACTGGTTTTCTGACCCCCCTGGACCACCCAATACAGTAAAAGTGCACATTTTAGAGTGGCCTTTTATTGTGGCCAGCCTAAGTCACACCTGTGCAATAATCCTGCTGTCTAATCAGCATCTGGATCTGCCACACCTGTGAGGTGGATGGATTATCTCAGCAAAGGACAAAGGAGAAGTGCTCACTAACACAGATTTAGACAAATTTATGAACAATATTTGAGAGAAATAGGCCTTTTGTGTACATAGAAAAAGTTTTAGATCTTTGAGTTCAGCTCATGAAAAATGGGAGCAAAAACAAAAGTGGTGCGTTTATATTTTTGTTCAGTGTACATACAAAACTATCTCATCTATGAAAAATAATCACAGTTACTTCAAGTGATGGCAATATGATGATTATGTAATACTTGTGACAGGCCTGATTGGGACCAGACTGACAGGGAACATGTAGCTCAGAGCAGTTATTATCCATCATATCTTTAAGCAATCGGAAACACAACACACACAAATGACAGATACACTCCCTTGTGTGCGGCGCTGACGGTACTGTCACTGTACACATGATGTAACCTGACATGATACTGTATATCTGATTCCAGAGGCAACATGACGGTTCATGTCAAATGCACAGTGACAGTAACTTCACATTTACGCATGAGATAAAAGACACGATGTTCTTTACTATGACTTAAGAACACACAAAGAACAGACGGCGGCGAAGTGAAATAAGTATGTCTAGTGTAGTTAGACCATGAATAAACCATGAATCATGGAATGAAAGGTATAGAAATGTCAAGATCCAAAGACGCGGTGAAACATCACAATAGAATCAAATCATGAAGCTGGTGAATTTACACACCACTGTTTTTGATGTTGATGTTTTGTTGTTCTAATATTTATGTACAGAGATGAGACTCAGATACAGATACTGACAAATGCACTTATTTATATAGTACAATGTAGAATAAATAAATGACAGATCAGCTTCGCCTGAATGGACTGATTGTACAAGTTGACGTGCAGTAATGTAGTCGCGGAAAAAATTATTAACCCTTTCATGTATAGTGGTCACTACAGTGGACAGTTATTCTACAGCTTTACTCTTGTATATTCATGGGTTTTGTTGGTTTAGTTCCATATCAACCAACACAGTGGACACTTATGCATCATCTCATAAACTGCAATTCATACCATTATTGTAACTTTGCTGTTCTTGATCGGTTCTTGAGTGGAAATCAATTGTTAATATTTATTTTTTGCATATTATCTCCATGAAGTGAGTAATAACTAGTATTAGAATATGTTAAAATGTGAGAAAACATCAGATTAGCTGCATTAAACATGGTTTCATTTCACTGTTTTCATATCACTTTATGATATTGGGTTTTAAATACATGTTTCTTTGCTTCAAGAATAAAATTCATGGTGTAGCTGAGTGGACATTTTTGTAACTCCATGAAAAACAGGTTGATTAAAAAAAAAAAAAAAAAAAAAAATTCAATCACATTGTTTTTTTTTTTTTTCATGCCTAAAGAGGAATAAAAACACTCAGGAAAAAAAAATCTTGATTAAGGTTCTCATAATTCATGCATGAAAGGGTTAAACCACCCTTGTTTTCTTCAATTTCTTGTTCATTTTAATGCCTGGTACAACTAAAGGTACATTTGTTTGGACAAATATAATGATGACAACAAAAAAACATCTCATAGTAGTTGAATTTCAGAGCTGATATCTATCCATTTTCCATGTTTTCTTGATAATAACCAAAATCACTTCAATTCTTCCATCAATATCTATGGCATTGTACTGACAAAAACAGTGCTTTTAGGCATTCTATGTTTTTTTTTCTGTCTGTTTTAGTCACATGATACACACAGGAGTTAGTACTGGATTGCATAACCATTGTTTTTGATGGTCTAATCATTTTTTCCAGGACTGTGTAAAATAATGCATCAAAAATCATCGTACTGTTGAATCACTAATAAATTAATCTTACTCAAACTGCACAATATATCATTTGAGCATCATCATCGCAATGTACGTATACACAATAGTCACATCGCAGGTCCTGCAGTGTAGGAGTTAAATGAACTCAACATGTTGTCATCTAATTTCAAGTGTATGTGACACACACCGCGCAAAGCGATCCACCAATTACAGTTGTTCTCAATCAGTTTGGAGTGAGTCGCTGGTAACAACATTGAAAAACAGGACCAATGGCCCTGTAGCTTACCAGCCAAATTGAAAGCTTTGGGAAATGTATCCAGATGCCATTTATTATCACCCAGTTCTGTGTATTTATTCTATTACAGAAATAGCCCATGTTTTGGTCATATTCCAATCAGATCTGTAAAAAATTCAAATTCCAACTTGATATCATTGATACTGATTTATTGGATCAATCCACTTCCTATCTGTTATAATGGGAAAATTTTTCAAAGTCGCACCAAATCCAGAATCGGATCCGGATTGAAATAATTTCAATCCCTTGTGTTGACATCATCATACAGAAGCTGTATACCAAGTTTGAAGTCAATCAGAACTCTAGTTTGGGAGAAGAAGACGATTGAAATTTTTTCCCCATAAGAGCCCATGTTAAATTTTCCGTAAGTTCCCGGATCCAGAAGAAGATCCTGATCAACATGTGGACATTATGTTTTGGTCATCTCCCCATCAGGGCTGGACTGTAGAAATTTACACTGGATATCATTTATATTTACTGAGTTATTGCATCGATCCACTTCCTGTCTCTTATAATGGGGAAATTTTTCAAAGTTTTTGGAAAAGCGTCTGCCAAAATGCATAAACATAAAGTTGCACCAAATCCAGAATCAGATCCGGATCCAAATGATTTCACTAAATTTTGTTGACATCATCATAAAGAAGCTGTATACCAAGTTTGAAGTCAATCAGAATTGTAGTTTGGGAGAAGAAGACTATTGAAATTTTTGTAACGGACGACAACAACAACGACGGACACCGCATGACGACAATAGCTTACAGCCTGTCGCCCGGTTAGCTAAAAAATGAACAACAGAACAGAGAAAATCACCGTAAACAAAGACTTGGTGCCAAAAAGAAAAGCAGCGTCAGTTATCTGGAATTATTTCAGCTTCAAGAAGGATGATATTGAAACACGTGTTCTATGTCGACAGTGTCTTAATGCACCTGTCGCCACAACGAGAGGAAACATAACTAACTAGTTTGACCATTTACGCTGGTGCCACACAGCTATTATATCCTTCTGAGTAGTTGTTCATATTGCAATAAATGTCGCAGGGTTAAAAAAAATCGCGATGTCAGTTTTTACCAATATCGTGCAGACTTATATCTTACTCAGATCATGAGTTCAGTGAGGATTCATGTCTCTGATTACAGAATCGACGCAGGAGACTGTTGCACATAAAGTTAGAGTGAAGTATTTTTACTGTATGTGATTTGTTTTTGACTAATAATGTGTAACTGGGACTCAGTATTCCTAAATGTAGGACCAGTAGGATGAGGAATTCTTTGGTTCTGGCAGCCATTGTTCTGCTGAATAATTCTTTGTAATGTTGGTGCTATTGTTTTTAATGGATTATTATTTATTTATTGTATTTATAGTTGGTTTGTTGTCCGTGTGAAACTGCTGGCTGTAAAACAAATTGCCCCTTGGGGATAATAAAGTTTACCTTGACCTTGACCTCAGTATGTGAATATTGTACCTGTTCAAAGGTGATACTGATGTGTAGAAATAGGAATAAAAAGAAGAATGTGAACATCAATCACTTTATGGGTAATAGAGTACTTTTCACTGATACAAGGACATTAAAATGTTCCACAAACTGAGGGAGAATGCTCAAACCCAAATCCTCTGAAGGAAAACCCTGACATACTTAGAATAATTAATCATCTCTGCTTATTTTCCTCTAAATGCAGCCGTTTAATTTCAAATAAATGAAGCCTATTGATAGTAAATTACAAAAAGAAGTGCACAAGCTGTGATGATGATGTCTGAGTAAAGTCAGATGAAAAGGTGTAACGTAGAACTGGGTGATAATTTATATTTTATGAACCAGTCAGAGTCTGAAAGACAGATCTGGAATAAACTCATAATGACAGATAATAACAGATAAAAGGATTTATACTGTAATTAATTTTCATCTCATGTGTTTAACCTCGATCCTTTTAATTAAAGATTAGTTGAAAGTTGAAACTCGATGCCGTTTCAGAGAAAATGTAGTTTTATTTAATAATCAGTGTTTTACTATGAACCTACAGTTTTATGTTCCTCAAGGAAAGTTCTAGAACATGGATGGACAGATCTTTTTATGCACAAACTAAATCACTGAGATTCTTTTATTTATAAATGTCTATTAAGTCTGCTTCCATCATATTTACTGGTCTACATCTGTTGGAATGACTCGAATAATTTCAGTCTCCGGTCCCAGGGTCTGTTATATCTGTGTGTTCCAAAGGTCAGAACAGAAATGAGAAAGAACAATTTTAAGTGTTCTGCTCCCACTGCCAGGAACAACTGACAGAAAGAGATAAAACTGAAGGAGTTGGTCTCTTTAAACATATTCAATGTCATTCTAAATGAATGGGAAAAGGATAAATCTGGACGGAGATGTTTTTCTAACTGAATGAGTCAGATTTTGCTTTGAGATACTTTTAAGGGAACATTGTTGTTATACTTTTGGTACCTTTTAATTCATTAAAGGTGTTTTATATGTCTGTTATTAGTAGGGATACATCGATAACACTTTTTTCCAGACCGAGTACGAGTACTTACATTTGAGTACTTGCCGATACCGTGTACCGATACGAGTACTTAATAATCCCATTCCAGTTCTTAGTTCCTTTGGTAAATGTGCTTTATTGTCGTTGTCATTAGTCTGACTGGAACAAAGCGCTGCTACTGACATTTAACCCTTTCATGCATAAATCAGGATTTTTTTGTGAATGTTTTTATTCTTCTTTAGGCATGAAAAGGGGTTACTATGGGTTTTTCCCTCAAGTCTAAATTCTTGCTTATGTTGTATGTCGCTTTGGACAAAAACTTCTGCTAAATGAAATTGTAAAATTGTAGAAATATTCAACAAGTCACACTTTCAACTTTTTCAGCTGTATTTTCAACCTTTCTTTTCAGCTCAAAGTGAATTCTAACCACCTAAAACAAAGCCCACCGAAATACGTCAATATTGGTTCAACGATATTCTCATTTTTTTTTACATCTCCATCAGACAGCCCATTCCTTTGCCATAACATTTTCTCAACTGTATTACTTCAAAAAATTCAAACTATCACCTCAAACAGCAGTTCTTTATTTTTACTCACCATGCAAAAGATAGAAAAGCAACAATGGCTTTTACTGGTTCCATGAGAAATGTAAGTCTAAAATGTATGCGCATATCACATACAAAAAGTTGAGTGCTTGTTTTTGTTTTGGAGTATTCAATAAAATACCCCAAATTCCCATTTCACAGTAGTCCACTATTTGCTGTTATTCAAAATACATCACCATATTACAGTACTGTAATAGCAGTTACAGTACTGTGATTGGTATTGTAATAACAATTACAGTATTTTACAGGTACTGTAATTTAATATACAGTAAGTATGCTGTAGAATGTAATACAGCAACTTACTTGCTAATTGCTGCCAGCAAGTTACTGTACATTTCACAGTATCCTTGTTACAGTGTAAGCCATCATTATCCTTCTAACAATAGTCGCTTTTTCACTGGACATATGCACAAAATTTTACCAATATTTAAGCACATGCTGTCAGTCATAGCTCTATGCAAATCAGACTTAAAATATCAGAATTGGAAAATCTCAAGAGATTTTCCAATTCTTTCTAAATCTATAGAAACTGAAAGAAAAAAATGCTTCACAAGCTAGCTATTTCATGTCGAGACCTATTTTTGGTTATGTAGGGAAAAAAAATAAATCTTTGTTTTAGATTAGTGACAAAATAATCTTAAATTCCAATGAAGCCATGCTTAAGCAGAGGGTTAAATGCTTTCTTTCAGAAATTTCCATTGGTTTAACTCATTTGATTAATGAGTAATTAAAAAAAAACATGTTTTTTGAGAAAAGTGAAATTCCCTACATAACCGGCACCATCTGATATGAAAATGCAATTCACACCAATTTTTCAGACAAAATTAGTTTTATAATGATAAAAGGGTGTGTAAAAGGTCATAAAACCATATTGAAAACAGAAAAAATAAGATTGAGATTTCAAATTATAGCAGTGATAAGTTATTTTTCATTCTTAGAGAACTTTTCGAGGGACTGAATTTAGTTCATATAAAAAGTTCCATAATTTTCTTGAAAATCCTTTTTTGGCAAAAAATTTTAATGGATTTAGAAACTTAAGATGTTATACTATTGAACAAAAAAAAAGTCTGACATCATTATCTCAATTCTAATTTTTTGATTCAAAGTCAACAGGCGCGTGACTTGACCCTCTTATTACACTGGGTTACAAAAAAATGTTTTTTGCAAGTTGTCTAGGTTTTTTCAACTGAATTAGGACCATTTTGCACCGCTAAATCCAAAAATGACATCTGTTTTTCTCAATCAGGTCAGGTTTTTTTTGCTAATTTGATTTGGAAAAATTTGATCTTCTCACAAAATTGATTACATTTTTGTGACTTTATCAGTTGATTTTTTTATATAGTTCTTACCCAAAATAGGTTTTAAGAGAAAAAAAATCATTTGATCACTTGATTCCTGTTAGGTACAATGGTGTATTCACCGCAGATGTAGCGGAATACGTCAGGCTTATTTTTGCAAGATCTTCTAGTCGAAGCCATTTCATTCACCTGTAATATTAAAAAAAACATTAATCATAAGTTGGCAAAAGTAAAATCTTCAGAACTCATTTATTGCAAGAAATATGAAAGAATTTTGTATCATATGATGTGAAAATGCCCATAAATGTAAGCAAAAATGTTAAAAAGCCAATATGTAGCATAGTTCAGAAAGTTGACCTGATTGAGCAAAATTAATGTGATTTTTGGATTCAGCACACCAAAATTATCCTAAATCAGCTCAATAAACTTCAACAATAAATTTGTTGTTGACCAGTGTTATAATGGGTAGATTTGACAGATCAGGCAGAAGTCAGCGGGCAGAGGCAGGAGGTACAAAGACTGATACGAGGTGGAGTAAAAGTGAGCCCTCGCCTACAGGATGTTTCATTAAATCACCTCTTCAGATCAGGCAATCACCCTGAGAGCGCTCCAAGGCCGTAAAGGAGCGTAAGTGGCATTTAACAGGCAGATAGAGCCGGCGACCCCTGACCCCACCGGTGGGCCTCGGTTCAGGCTGAAACAAGAGCAGCCGTGGATGGGAGTTGCATTTATGAGTTTTTTTTCAGAACCGTTCCCTCTCATTGCAGTCTGCTCGAGTCAATCCCAAGATTATTATTGTTAACGAAAATGAACGAAATGACGAAAACTAAAATTGAAAAAACATTTTGGTTAACTGAAATAAATAAAAACTCTAATTAAAAGAACAAAAACGATAACTAACTGAAACTGTATTGTGTGCTTACAAAACTAACAAAAACGTAAAAAAATTATGGATAAAATTCCCTTCGTTTTCGTCTTTGTCAATGTCGGATTGATATCGAATTGGTTTATTTCGCTCCAGCAGTTTTAGCTAGCGGCACCATACGACACTACACAGTCTGTCATGTCTGGTCACTGGTGGTTTCCAGTCGTCTTCTGGTCCCCACTCTACCTGGAACATACAGACTGAAGCTGGGACACAGCAGCACAGTCCTGTCTGGGGTTTACTGGAGTGATACATGGGTCGTTTTTTTTTGTTTGTTTGTTTGGGTTTTTTTGCGCACCGTGTGTGTGTGTGTGTGTGACAGAGACAGAGCGGCGCTAAAGGACAGAGTCAGACAGGACTAGCATCCAGGTAAAAACTGGAGAGTTTATCACCATGAAAAGGCCTTCCAAGCCCTGAACTGCACAGTGTAGAAGAGGAGAAAAGAGGAGGAGGAAAACTAACCCAATTACAGAGGTATGGAACCTGATATAATGTTAAAAAACGTTTGATGTTACTAGCTAGCTGAACTGAAATGAAGCAAAGTTAGCTAATAATGGAACTGGAGATGATTAAGATATGACATATCTGCTAAGGTGTGGTTTACTGATGAACTGGGTTATATATGTTTATAAGTGGTTTATATATGTTTCTATATGGTTTACAGCTGGTTAGCTGGTTTACATATGTTTCTATCTGGTTTAACTGCTGGTTAGCTGGTTTATATATGTTTCTATCTGGTTAAACTGCTGGTTAGCTGGTTTATATATGTTTTTATCTGGTTAAATTGCTGGTTAGCTGGTTTATATATGTTTCTATCTGGTTTAACTGCTGGTTAGCTGGCTTATATATGTTTCTATCTGGTTTAACTGCTGGTTAGCTGGTTTATATATGTTTTTATCTGGTTTAACTGCTGGTTAGCTGGTTTATATATGTTTCTATCTGGTTAAACTGCTGGTTAGCTGGTTTATATATGTTTCTATCTGGTTTAACTGCTGGTTAGCTGGTTTATATATGTTTCTATCTGGTTTACTATTGGCTGCTTTGTGCATCTTCTCTCACGCTTTGCACATCTTCGCACTGTTTTCACATAAGTGATGTTGTGTATGGATCACACACACACCCCCAACCTGCTATAGGGAATTTATACATCATAATGAACATGTGTTTGTGTCTCTGCTCAGTCAATGAGCCGCCCTAACCCTGCCCCCAAATAAAGTGTCCAGAGTAACCCACTGATTTGCGCCTCACTAATTTCTTTGAATAGGATGGTGAGGAAGGTAAAATACATGAAATAACTAAAACTAATACTAAAACTAAACTAAACTAAAACTAAAACTAAGCATTCATAAAAAAAACGATAACTAATAAAAACTAGCAAACATGCTCTAAGAACTAATTAAAACTAACTGAATTAGAAGAAAAAAAAGTCAAAACTAATTAAAACTAAACTATAATTAAAAATCCAAAACTATTATAACCTTGGTCAGTCCGTCTCTTATGACCATTCCATATCATTGTTACATCCACTGATTAAGACAGTCGAGAAGAAAATCTCACATTATATGGAAGTAATTGGGTTTCCTGTTACATGTTTAACCTTTAACAGCCCTCTAAACAGTGCAGATGAAATGACTGCAGAGTTCTGCCAGCTTCTGCAGATGCTGCCTGTGCCTGTCACTCATTTCTGATTTTTTTTTTTTTTTTCTTCCCACTGGAGATGTGCTGACTGACATCTCAAATAAGCAGCCGCCTCTGTCATTTCACTCAGTATTATCCCCCTGAAAGTCCAGACGGATGCGGGCCTGGCATTTCCCCAGATTGGAGTTTTCCACTTGCAAGAGCATTAAGTTAACATTAAGTGAAAGCAGTGGAATCATTAAAACAGACATTTAAACACCAGGATCTCTATGATATCTTAAATGCCAAACATCTCTTAGAATCAGACTTGTGGACAGATGGAAGTGAAGCCGCTTCAATGCCACAAATTAGTTCGGAAAATTCAAGCAGGACGACTAAGTAACCGTCTCCTATCACCAGCTATCATTAAACAGCCCCGGGGAAAAACGAACGAAAGGAAAACTCCGACTAGAATATCCTTACGCCGTTATAAATTAATAAACCATGATATTTCCTGCATTCCTTTTGTGTTTTCGTGATGAACTGTTGGAGTGTAATATTACATTTTCCTGTAGTCTCCTTCATGTACTGTGTTTTTCCACTCCAGTAATGATTTTGCGTGTATTCATATGTAGTTTTTACAGTAATATCAACACTTTAACACCCTGTTGGCAAGTCTAGTCCATTGTCTTTGCATTTATTCATTTGTTTTACTAGTGGATTAACTGCAAGTGTTTGATCATAGATGGTTTATTCAGTCCATATTACATAAAAAAAAATACTTCCACCTATGGCGACTGGTCTTCTTATGCAAAGTGGAACATATCTTACAGTTGATGACAGTTAATGCGACTGTCAAACAATACAACCTGTTAAACCCTGACCATATTTTCAGGGGAAAAACGCCTAAAAAGACATACCCAAAGTAAATGAAGAATTACTTCACAATAATAAGGTTCATATGGATGTTCTTGGTGTCTATGAACATTTACAGACCTCACAGAATCTATTCCCATTGTCTAAAATATTGTATCTATTACTATGCTTGAGTAAACTGTAACAAACTAAAAGAGAAATTAGAATTTTTTATCCTCGCCTTTTTTTTTTCGGCTGGATTGACGATGATATGCATAAATTAATTGTTTGTGTTGGAGATTTTTAATAGCGTATATTTCACCTCACAAAGATTAAAAATCATGTTTGAACATTAAAGTTTGCACTAAAATACACTTTTAATGTACTTTTATTAGCATTAGGATCTAAGCTTTGAACAAAAGTTGAAAAAAACATCCATTGTCCTGATTTATTATATTTTTTATAGTAGATGAATATTAATGTAATTTTTTAGCCCTAATAGAATTTTTTAGCCCTACCGACCCACCCGCGGGCTGATAGGGCTAAAGGGGTTATTAAACCAGGGGTGTCAAACTCAGTTTAGTTCAGGGGCCACATACAGCCCAATATGATCCAAAGGGGGTCCAGCCCATTAAAATAACATAATAACCTATAAATAATGTCAAATCGAAACTGTTCTCTGTGTTTTGTTGGTTTGTTTGTTTCGAATACAACATTAAAACCAAACAACAAAAAGATTTACCGTATTTTCCGGACTATACAGGGGTTGGACAAAATAATGGAAACACCTTCACCTCAAGATGATAATGCCCCAATCCATACAGCTAGAATTGTTAAAGAATGGCATGAGGAACATTCTAATGAAGTTGAGCATCTCGTATGGCCGGCACAGTCCCCAGACCTCAACATTATTGAGCATTTATGGTCAGTTTTAGAGATTCAAGTAAGACGTCGATTTCCACCGCCATCGTCTCTAAAAGAGTTGGAGGGTATTCTAACTGAAGAATGGCTTAAAATTCCTTTGGAAACAATTCACAAGTTGTATGAATCAATACCTCGGAGAATTGAGGCTGTAATTGCCACAAAAGGCGGACCTACACCATATTAAATTATATTTTGTTGATTTTTTAAGGTGTTTCCATTATTTTGTCCAACCCCTGTAAGTCGCACTTTTTTTCGTAGTTTGGCTGGGGGTGCGACTTATACTCCGGAGCGACTTATATGTGAAATTATTAACACATTATTATATAATTTCACATGTTCGTTATTTTCACACTGACAGCCACAAGAGGGCGCTATAGGCTTGTGTACCTGTACATGCTACTTCTGTACCACTGAAAATTTAAAATTTCAACATTACCGGTAACTTATAAAGACAACTGAGAAGGGCTGAAAAAAATGACATCAAAAAGAAAATCATATTCTGCAGATTACAAGCTGCAAGCAGTGAAATATGCAGCCGAAAACAGTAATCGAGCAGCAGAAAGAAAGTTTGGAGTGAGTGAGAAACTTGTGAGGGACTGGCAAAAAGCGGAGGTTACTCTTACTGCAATGAAGAAAACAAAAAAAGCTAATCGCGGGCTAAAAGCTAGGTGGCCACAACTAGAGGAATGAGTTCGCACATAGGTGCTTGAACAACGTGCAGCCGGGAGAGGCTTGTCAACAGTGCAGTTGCGTCTCCATGCCCAGGTAGTTGCCAAGGAGGTGAATATAAATGACTTTGCGGGAGGACCTTCTTGGTGTTACCGCTTCATGCAACGCAACCGCCCCTCTATCAGAGCAAGGATGCAAAATGTGACTTATATTCCAGTGCGACTTATATATGTTTTTTTCTTCTTTATTATGCATTTTTTGGCTGGTGCGACTTATACTCCGGAGCGACTTATAGTCCGAAAAATACGGTATATAAAAAGAAAGGAAAACATTCAAAAAGGAGCGGGATGAAGTTTAATTTATAATCTCCTGCCCCCTCACCCCATCCTTCTACCTACCCTAAATTCCTCTGTCAGATCCCGTAAGTTACTCAAAAAATCCTACATATATCAGACTAAATTCTGACTTTGCACAAAACACAAAAATGCTATGTATATATTAAGGGTAGACTGTCCATTTTGCAGCAGCAAACACAAATAAACTCTGTCCATTTCATAACAATAATACACGTATCAAAAACAAAAATAAACTATCCGTTTCATAAAAATAATGCGCAAATCCAAATAAACTGTCCATTTCTTAGCAGTAATAGGCTATACATATCAAAATATACTCTGTCCATTTCATAACAATAATACACATCAAAAACACAAATAAACTCTGTCCATTTCATAACAATAATACACGTATCAAAAACAAAAATAAACTATCCGTTTCATAAAAATAATACGCAAATCCAAATAAACTGTCCATTTCTTAGCAGTAATAGGCTATACATATGAAAATATACTCTATCCATTTCATAACAATAATACACATATCAAAAAAAAAAAAAAAAACAACTATCCATTTCATAAAAATAATGCACAAATCCAAATAGACTGTCCATTTCTTAGCAGTAATAGGCTATACATGCCAAAATATACTCTATCCATTTCATAACAATAATACACATCAAAAACACAAATAAACTCTGTCCATTTCATAACAATAATACACGTATCAAAAACAAAAATAAACTATCCGTTTCATAAAAATAATACGCAAATCCAAATAAACTGTCCATTTCTTAGCAGTAATAGGCTATACATATGAAAATATACTCTATCCATTTCATAACAATAATACACATATCAAAAAAAAAAAAAAAACAACTATCCATTTCATAAAAATAATGCACAAATCCAAATAGACTGTCCATTTCTTAGCAGTAATAGGCTATACATGCCAAAATATACTCTATCCATTTCATAACAATAATACACATCAAAAACACAAATAAACTCTGTCCATTTCATAACAATAATACACGTATCAAAAACAAAAATAAACTATCCGTTTCATAAAAATAATACGCAAATCCAAATAAACTGTCCATTTCTTAGCAGTAATAGGCTATACATATGAAAATATACTCTATCCATTTCATAACAATAATACACATATCAAAAAAAAAAAAAAAAACAACTATCCATTTCATAAAAATAATGCACAAATCCAAATAGACTGTCCATTTCTTAGCAGTAATAGGCTATACATGCCAAAATATACTCTATCCATTTCATAACAATAATACACATATCAAAAAAAAAAAAAAACAACTATCCATTTCATAAAAATAATGCACAAATCCAAATAAACTGTCCATTTCTTAGCAGTAATAGGCTATACATGCCAAAATATACTCTATCCATTTCATAACAATAATACACATCAAAAACACAAATAAACTCTGTCCATTTCATAACAATAATACACATATCAAAAGCAAAAATATCATTATTTCTATCCGTTTCATAGAAATAATGCGCAAATCCAAATAAACTGTCCATTTCTTAGCAGTAATAGGTCATACATATCAAAATATACTCTATCCATTTCATAACAATAATACACATCAAAAACACAAATAAACTCTGTCCATTTCATAACAATAATACACGTATCAAAAACAAAAATAAACTATCCGTTTCATAAAAATAATGCACAAGTCCAAATAAACTGTCCATTTCTTAGCAGTAATAGGCTATACATATCAAAATATACTCTATCCATTTCATAACAATAATACACATCAAAAACACAAATAAACTCTGTCCATTTCATAACAATAATACACGTATCAAAAACAAAAATAAACTATCCGTTTCATAAAAATAATGCGCAAATCCAAATAAACTGCCCATTTCTTAGCAGTAATAGGCTATACATATGAAAATATACTCTATCCATTTCATAACAATAATACACATCAAAAACACAAATAAACTCTGTCCATTTCATAACAATGAATGAATGTTCTAGAGTGAGAAAAGTAAAATTATTACGATGAAAATGTTAAAATCTACAAACTATCCTTTAAACATGAACAACCTGAGATTTCTTAAGAAAAATAAATGCAATTTTAACAATATTCTGCCTCAGTTTATCATTAACACATGTGCATTACAATGTACAGCTCACAGTGGATCTACAAATACACAAAACGTATAGCAACAGGCAGAATATTGTTAAAATTTTTCTTAAGACATTTGATGCTGTTCATATTTGTTCAAATTAATGACACTTTTTGTGAAAGGATAGTTTGTAAATGTAAACATCTTCATGTAATTGTTCTTTTTTAATACTAAGACAAAGGGATAAATTCAAAGTTGTCATTATTTGTCGGTTATTATGATAGTATTAGTATTATGATAGTATCTAATCGGTCCGTATGAGACCACTGAACTAAACATCCTTGATTGTTACGGTCTTCAGTGTAATATTTGCATTTTACAAATTCAACCCCCACGCCGAATTGGAACCTTTGAGGGACCATATGTTAGACACCCCAGGGCTAAACATCTAAAAGATCTGTGCACTATTTTTTTTTTTTTTTTCTTGGGGGGAGGACCAGCTTCTGCTCTTGACATTTCGCACAGATCTAATAAACTACATTTTCAGGTCAGTTCATTTCTACTGAAAACGTGTTGAAATGATGCCATACTTGACAGGTTACTGATCTTTTTTTCTCTTCCATCTGCTCCATTAAAGCGGCACGGAGCAGCGATGTGCTATGCTGTTACTCCCAGGAGGGAATTGTATTAAAAAAAAAAAAAAAAAAAGCTTGCAAGTCATTTTTATTTACAGCGACTAAAAATCACAAATCGCACACAGGCCTTAGGGGCTTAACCATAAACCCCTTTGGACAAACGTGTACAGATGTAGCTAATTGTCCTCTTTTTTTATGTAAAATGATATTAAAAGAACAAAATATCTGTCTGTCTATGGGGATTTATTTTACATCAACAGTCTGAACCAGTGTGCATGCAGGGGGAAATAATGTACACAGTGATTACACGGCTGTGGTTTATGCTCCAGTGTGCTGCAGCGTTACAGTACAACACTCCAAACACAGTATCTGCATTCTCTGCTGGTTATAATTTTACCATATACATTTTATAATTCAAGTTTTTATTTCATTTTGTAATGGAGAATTTACATGTTTTACATTCACATGCACATACAACATTTTACAATGTGATTTTTCTATATTTCTTTTCTTTTCGTCTTTTCTTTTCTTTTCTTTTCAGAAAAGAACCAAACAATCTATCTATACAATTGTTTTTCTATGTCAGGGGTGTCAAACTCATTTTGGTTCAGAGGCCATATTTAGCCCAATTTGAACTCAAGTGGGCCAGACTAGTAAAACTTAATAACCTATAAATAACGACAAATCCAAGTTTTTCCTTTTTGTTTTAGTACAAAAAAACCCCAATTAAATTGTGACAGTATTTACATTTTAGAAAAAAAGATGTGAATGACCTGAAGAAACAGAAATTTCATTTGAAAAATTAGTGCAATTTTAACAATATTATGCCTCAACTTATTATTTATACATGTACATTTACACACAATGTTACATAAACATTTGGTAACAGGCAGAATATTGTTAAAATTTTAGAGTTTGGAACTGAAATTTAAACAATTTCTACAATATTATATCTGTTATTATTAACACAACTACAGATCACAGTGGATCCATAAATGCACAAAACATTTAGTAACAGGCAGAATTTTGTTCAAATTGCACATTTCAGGTTGTTCATCTTTGTTTTTATTTATGTATTTATTTGTGTTTTATTGTGAAATGTTAATATTTTCACAGTGTAATGTTATCTTTTTCACTTAAATTTTTTACATATAATTTTTCTCAAAGAAAATTTGTAGTTGTCATTATTTATGGGTTATTGTGTTGTTATTTTTACTGTAGATCCCATTGGTCTGTATGTGGAACCTGAACCAAAACGATTTTGACAGGTGAATTTTTGCACTTTCATCCTGCGGGCCGGAATGGAACCTTTGGCGGGCCAGATTTGGCCCCCGGGCCACATGTTTGACACCTGTGTTCTATGTATATCTCCAGTGTTTTCACTTCTTGTCCCCCCCCCCTTTTTTTTTAACAACAGAACATTTAAAAAATTATAAATAAATAAATAATAATAATACAAACGACAGTAACACAGTAGCTAAACAACATTGGGTGTCACGATTTGTTACTTTTGAGTGTTCATAAACTCCATCCATGGTTTCCAGCGTTCTTCAAATTTGTCACGGTCTAGTCTCGAAGCAAATGTGAGTTTCTCCATCAGGGAAATTTACTGTTTTGAGGAAAATACTTCTGAGCTATTGTTAAATTGGCGTACTTCCTTTTACACACACAGTGCACATCAGAGCGTGACGGCTACTGTAACCATGGCGATCCTGTTCTAACAATAACCAAAACACATTCCCAAATCCAAATAATAATGATTACAAGTTGCTCAGTAGCCCATAGTAGTTCACAGATTAAGAGTGTTTTAATATTAAGACAGAAGGTGTCGAGACTGTTAACGTGACTGAAATAAATGTGAATTAGCAGGTTAGTGTTGCTGTTGACGTGCTGTAAATAAACTCCTTGTTGGCGGCTCATGACTTGGTATGTTCACACTAGTCAGAGATAAAATCGGAGGTGTGAAGTAAAATAGATTTTCCACATATCTGAACTGAAGTATTTATTCATTCTGGCAACTTTTTACTTTGACTTCTTATGTTTTAAAGGAGGGATATTTTGGTTTTTTTTTAATTGAATTATGCATTTTATTTATTTATCTTTAAAATAAAATTATTATTATTATTATTATTATTATTATTATTATTATTATTAATAATAATAATAATAATAATAATAAGCTGAAGCAAAGCTTTTAAACCTTACCAGAGAAAATGCTGCAATATTAGTATCACATTAGTGTTGCCTCTGTCATCTCCATGTTTGTTATTACTGACTTTCTTCTTCTTCTCAAAAACCTTTACTCTTCTTCGTGGTATTTGTCCAGTATGGTTATTTAAGAGCAGCGCCCCCTGGTGGATTAATTGACAAACGCTCATTCCAACACATTAAATGTCAGTAGCAGCACTTTGTTCCAGTCAGACCGACAACGACAATAAAGCACATTTACAAAAGGAACTAAGAACTGGAATGGGATTATTAAGTACTCGTATCGGTACTCGGTATCGGCAAGTACTCAAATGTAAGTACTCGTACTCGGTCTGGAAAAAAGTGGTATCGGTGCATCCCTAACCAGTAAAGTTTAAGCCTAATAATAGTGTATGTACTGTTATTTACTATATGCAATATTTTGCATGAGTTCATACGCACTATTAACTTACTGTTATGCACTTTAAAGGAGTGATATTTAGCTTTTTTAAATGGAATTATGCATTTTCAGACATTTCCCTGTGCTCTACATAAACTGTAAATGCTCTGCTTGGGTCTGAATTCTTCATTAATTCAACTCCACAGGTCCATCTTCAACCCTATTTCTGAGTAATGACATCAGAAAGGTCATTTTGAGCGCTGGCCCTTTAAATGCAAATGCGTTAGTATAAATGTAGAAATACTTGTACTTCTACTTGAATAAAGAAACAGTTCTAATTTTACCATCTTAAATAAGTACTTTTACTTCTGCTTGAGTACAGTCTGAGTCTGGTTTTGTCGTCAATGAACGTAAAGGGATAAACTGAACGTTTATCTTGATGTTGACATGTAAGTGGAATAGAAACAAGAGAGATTGATAGTTGACACAATTTTACTTGGCTTCTACTTAACAGATACTTGTCTATGGAGGTAGATCATTTGTATTTGTATTTGTATGTATTTATTTAGTTACAGGACAGTGTGTTTTGGCATTAGTTGCAAAGAACAAGATGCATGCACCAGATTTAAGCAGAGAAGCTAATTTCCGTCTGTTATCCTGGATAAACGACCAACATAATAAAACATCACACAGATTACAAAGTACTAATATACCGGAAGAAAACCAGTTAAACATGACAGATATGGGAAAGTTTGCTCAGACTGACCGGTTATAGCCAAATGCATAATAAGGGGCTAACATTCGAAAAGTATAATAACATTTCCTAGAATAAGAATAAGATATAAAAGATAAAAAATGACGGAGAGAAGAAGAGAGAGGAGAAAAAAGAAAATTCACAGCTAATGTTAATAAAATACGACGGCGTTTAAGGGCCAAATTAAAAAAAAAAAATGCTTGTCACTACGAGAATAAAGTCGTTATTTAACGAGAATAAAGTTGTTATATTTCGAGAATGAAGTCATAATATAATGAGAAGTTATACCTAATCATTGATGTAGAACTTGGAACATTTTGTGAAGGTCTGTTTTCATTAGTCTATCCTCTATCAACACATGAGTCTAAGGACTTTGAAGAGAGTTTGCACACATTTGGGTTTGTTGTAAGAACCGAACTGATTTGTAGCAAATTGCCTCTTTTGTGGAGGAGAAACTGATGAAGTGGTCAGCTGTAGGGTTATCAGTGGAAACACCAGAGAACTAAACACAGAGGGTTTGTGTTTCTGAACAAACTGTGGGGATTCTACTGTGAGTTTTTCAGTCCAACAGAAGGGAAAGATGCTGCTTCGCTTATTGCCTTCACCGTAAAGCCGGAAACCAGTGGCGGCTGCTCGTCTTTCAGACAGGGGAAGCTCATTGTCGGCTTACATAAAAAAAAAATTAAAAAAAATTAAGAAAATGCTCAGTGACCTCATCGTACCAAGTAGGCGTCTTTTCCAGGGACTGGACCAGTGTCCTCTGAATGTCCAGCAGAGCTGGGCTGCTTTGACTGCCTTTGCCCAGTGTGTTGTGGGTGGAAGACTTCAGCCTTTTTAAACTACAGATGCTCCTTTCACTGCGACCTAGCCGACAGTTTGATTGATTTAACTATCTACAAAACAATATTAAACTCGAACAAGAAATGATTAAATTATGGAACTGAAACAAGAAAACGCTGAAACTATGTTAAATTGAAACAAGGAAGTCCAATGTGTGTGTTTTATTTACAGTGCAAGAAATGAACGAGTCATTTTGTAGCGGTTTCTCTCTGATTTCACAGCAGAATGTGCGACGGTATTAAACTGAACTGTGTCAGTGAAGGAGGAGATCTGAAAACAGCTGTCAATCAAACGGGATTCAGCCTTTCGACTGTTCCTCCAATCAGCACGTGGGATTCTTTCGTCCAGCCCGGCCGAGCTCCGCCCACAGTTCCATTCACCCCCAGAGACGCCTGGCGTCCGGGGGCGGGACAACATCGTGGCATTTATCCAATTACCGTCCAGTTTTGACGCAATGAAAAAAACTGTTCCACTCAGTCCCATTGAAGCCCAGAGACGGACACAGTCTACGGACAAATGCACTGAGCAGAGATGGAGGAGAAAACAGAGACACGGGAATGGAGGAGAAGTGAACAACATCGCGTCTGTTGGTTTGTGATAAAGCTGATTCTGAACAAACTCATCTTTGAGATGAACGTGTTCTAACGCATTTGTAGTCAATAAAATGTCAACACAGCCGAACATATTTAACCATTTAATTTTCGTAATTTTAGGGGAAGCCGGGCTTCCACTGCAGTCTGTGAGAAATCACCACTGCCGGAAACTCTGTCATATTTTCAAAATATTACGAGTTTAATCTCATAAAAGTACGACTTTATTCTCGTTAAATAATGACTTTCTTCTCGTTAAATAATGACTTTATTCTCATTAATTAACGACTTTATTCTCATTAATTAGCGACTTTATTCTCGTTAAATAATGACTTTTTTTTTAAACTACGACTTTATTCTCGTTAAATAATGACTTTATTCTCGTTAATCAACGACTTTATTCTCATTAATTAATGACTTTATTCTCGTTAAAATAATGACTTTATTCTCATTAATTAACGACTTTATTCTCATTAATTGGCGACTTTATTCTCGTTAAATAATGACTTTTTTTTTTTAAACTGCGACTTTATTCTCGTGGTGACAAGCGTTTTTTTTTTTGTTTGTTTTTTTTCTTATGTGGCCCTAACACGCCGTCGTAATGAAAGGCTTTAAATTTAGTGTTATATTATCTGGTACCTATGTGTTATGTGCTAATTCTAACAGCAGCGCATCCAATTCAAACAAACCAAGGCCGACCTGTGTTTAACCTATTTTCAGAGCTATGTAATGGAAAACTAACTCTGTAGATGGGAATACATTGTGATTCATGTGTTTACTGCCCAGATGTGCAAATGTAATGGAATTTTTAACTGAGCAGTCATTACATACTCCAGTTTCTCAAGATGTTTTGTAGTCGCATACTTGTAATAAAGGGAACCTCATCTTATGACAGTTGAAAAGCGAGGACTCAGCCAAAGAATGTCAACCTGAAGCGTTGCGTGACGAGTGAGATTGCAATTTTATTAGGACTTTGACTCTACTCAGGGCTCCATGTATCCACTTTAACCCTTTCATGCATGAATTATGAGAACCTTAATCACGATTTTTTTTCCTGAGTGTTTTTATCCCTCTTTAGGCATAAAAATAATAATTCTATTGATTTTTTTGTTAGCCTTTTGTTATGGAGTTACAAAAATGTCCACTCAGCTGGACACCATGCATTTAGTTTTAGAACCAAAGAAACATGTATTTACTGATATACTGTGTGAAAACTATGAAATAAAAACATTTTTGATACTGCTAATGTGATGTTTTCTCACATTTTAACATACACTCAAAAAAATAATTAAGCCAAAAATGTTGACTTTATGTATTTTAATTACATGTAAATTTTTCATGTAATTTTATTACATAAGTTTAATGTAAAGAGTTGCATTTAATAAAATGTTTTTTCTATCATATTGAGTCAATATGAATAAATTAAATACCTTCAGTCAGATTTGCTTTAGTTAATGCAAACTTTTACATAAACTGTGTTTGACTGTGACGCTCAGCCTTTTTATGTGATCTAGTAAATAAAGTTTACTTTACTTGTTTAGATTCACTTTATACTAAGCATATTCACATTATGTTTGACTTTTTTGGATAAATAAACTTTAAATTTCATATATTTCAGTTACATTATACTTTAAAATATTACTTCATGTTTATTAGAGCCAAGGATCATTTTTTTGAGTGTAGCTGCATGGTGACAATATGCACAAAAAAAAAAAAAAAAAAAAACCCTGTTAATTACAGTCTAATAATTATCAGTTTTTTTACTCTCAAACATCTTACTGCAGATCAGGTTTATCTAGACCAGCAAAATTACAGTAATGGTATGAATTGCAGTGTATAATGGGATGATGCATAAGCGTCCACTGTGTTGGCTGATATGGAACAAAAACAACAAAATCCATGAATATACAAGAGAACACTTTTGAACAGCTGTCCACTGTAGTGACCAGTGTGCATGAAAGGGTTAATACAGATGTAGTAATAAAGGTTTTATTCTGCAGTAAAATGTCTCTTTAGATCTTTTTTTGTGCAACATGTTGAGGAATTTGGACGCATTAATCTGCCCATGAGCAAAGCTACTAGAACATGCCATTAGGAGCAGCGATATATTTGCATGGCATTTGTTTTGTTGTTTGAGTTTAACAGTACATTTTCCTTTTTCAAGCTACGTCACATGGTGTATTTTTCTGCTTTACTAATGGAATTTGTGAGAAACACATTGCATTTGGACGTAGTTTTAATCGTAGTAGCAAAATGGAAAATATAGTTGATTAGCGTGACTGTCAAACAATGGGGTTAATCCTTTAAGAGGTACTTTGCTCTGTGATTTTAGGCAGGATTGACCTCAGAATTTGACATTTAGCGTTATTTTAAGGCTACCATTTGAATTTTATTCTACTGGAAATGTGTCGGTGCGATGTCACAGAACACAAGTTGCTCTTTTCCCTTCCTTGTACTCCATTAAAACAGAACAGAACGCAGATGTACCGCAGTGTTTCCAGGAGAGGGGATTTAAGGGTGTCCAACTCAACCTGATGTAATAAATCACCAATCTGCCTTCAGGGCCTTAACAGTGAAGTCTTCTGGACAAATGTGCACAAATGTAGATAACTGAGCTCTTCCATGTAAAATACTGTTGGGTGAGGTCAAGGACGCCCACTACTTTTTGATTCATAACTTTTGAAATGGACAAGTTTAAGACAAATATTACACAGAATTGAGACCGGACTTTGTATAATGTCTAAGGATCCTCAAACTTTACTGTAAAGGAAAAAATAATATGGGTATATGAGTATATTGATGCATGTGTGTGACGTATGTATATGTGGACTAGAGGCTGTTCTAAGGCTGGACTCTCCCCCCCTGTTGTTTGTTTGTTCTGTATTGTTTTGTTGGTGTAAGTATTTGTGTTATGTTTTTCTCAAAAACAAAATAAAAAGTAAATTTTAGATAGATAGATAGATAGATAGATAGATAGATAGATAGATAGATAGATAGATAGATAGATAGATAGATAGATAGATAGATAGATAGATAGATAGATAGATAGATAGATAGATAGATAGATAGATAGATAGATAGATAGATAGATATTAGACATAATTGTAAAGGTCTAAATGCCACCTTAAACAGACTCAAAGGGTAAAATTTAGTTTCAAATATTTTTAAATGAAAAATATCCAAAACTACTGCGTCATGGATGGACAAAAAATTAACGTCTGTTTTTTGCAAGAATTACCAAGTTCTTCTTCTTATATGTGGACTAGATGCTGTTCTAAGGCTGGACTCTGCCCCTCTATTGTTTGTTTGTTCTGTGTTGTTTTGTTTTGTTAGTGTAAGTATTTGTGTTATGTTTTTCTCAAAAACAAAATAAAAAGTAAATAAATAAATAAATAACATAATTTTAAAGGTCTAAATGCCACCTTAAACAGACTCAAAGGGCAAAATTTAGTTTCAAATATTTTTAAATGAAAATTATCAAAAACTACTGCGTCATGGATGGACAAAAAATTAATGTCTATTTTTTTGCAAGAATTACAAAGTTCTTCTGACATTTTCATCCTAAAATGTATTCAGTGTATACCTTAAACCAGTGTTTTTCAACCTTGGGGTTGGGACCCTATGTGGGGTTGCCTGAAATTCAAATGGGTTTGCCTGAAATTTGTAGTAATTGATTACAAAAAACAAAAAATTTACTAATAAAAAATATATGGTGAGTTGAGAGAGACAATCCCAATCCATAAAAGACATGACAAACTGTGAAGCTGAAATTGAAGCACTGTGGTTCTGTTTATCTGTCAAATGTTCATTGTGGTCAGTTTCAGATGCTGCAGCTCTTTCATAATTCATAGTTTGAGTTCTTGTTTGTTCAGTATTAATTGTCAGCCTTGTAAATCCAAGCTGGACTGACTGTACATATCCTGACCAAGGAAAATAAAATTCTCACTTTGTGCAGTACTCTCTGCTGCCTTAAACCCTCTATTTTACAACCTAATAATTGGTTAAAGGAAAAAAAAAAGAATTTTATCATCCCTAAATAGCAAGAGTTTAGACAAATTGCAGCGTCATAAATGGACAAGAAAAGTAAATATCAAATTAAACATTTTTTATTTCAATTATCAATTTCACATACTTTTTTTTTTTTTTTTTTTACAAAATTTACAACATACAAATTATATTAACATTATATTCAAATGTATTTTGCTTAAATTTATGCATTTATTAATTTTAAACACTGTTTAGAATATGACGTAAATATTTTAATAGTCAAATATCAATGTATTTGGAATAAATTTATTTTTTTATGAGAGTTTATAAAATGAACCCAGAATGATGGCACAAAACTGTCACTTTCCAAACATACACACTCATAAAACTCCTACAAATTTTTTCTCATTTCAAAATACATTTTCCTGAAAATATAAGTAATTACCTACCCAAAAATATTAGTTTGGTGTAGATTATTGTGATTTAATTTTTTTTGACCAGATGTTAACCTTCCCTTAACTCAAAAGATACAGTTCAAGTCTGCAGCCATTATCGCTGTAAAAAATAGAAGAAGGTGAAGTGGATTTCTTGCAGCGTTCATAGACTGCAGAAAGCAAAGACATTTAAAGCTTAGCACAACCCATCACTCTATTTCTGCATTGTCTTCTTATCTGCATCGTCAGATTACAGCATGAAACCAGATCTGATGAAGCGGCCCCGCAGCACAGTAAGACCAATAAGGTGAAACTCAAATCCTGCTAACAATGCATTATGTGGTTTGGTAAAACATTAGCTTTCCGTAATAGGATTTGCTCGGAGGCCGTTGCACTTACACATCAATACAAAATCAATGGCGCATAGCTGAGAAGTTGGAACTAAAAAAAAAAAAAAAGGCCTCAGAGGCTCCATTGTAAATCAGATGTAATCATGAGTGGCCTGTATGAGCTGCACTCTACAGCACTGTGGCCTGCTCACCCATCTTTCTTATTCCGTTTCAGTATAATTAGACTATTTGCGGTCCCAACACTTACCATCAAAGAGGCATTCGGAGCTAATTAACCCTTTCATGCACACTGGTCACTACAGTGGACAGCTGTTCAAAAGTGTTCTCATATATTCATGGATTTTGTTGTTTTAGTTCCTCATCAGCCAACTCAATGGACGCTTATGTATCATCCCATACACTGCAATTCATGCCATTACTGTAACTTTGCTGGTCTAGATAAACCTGATCTGCAGTAAGATGTTTGAGAGTAAAAAAACAAACAAACTGCTAATTGTTATTAGACTGTAATTAACAGGCTTTTTTGTTTGCATATTATCTCCATGCAGGTATGTTAAAATGTGAGAAAACATCAGATTAGCAGCATTAAAAATGTTTTTATTTCTTAGTTTTCACACAGTATATCAGTAAATACATGTTTCTTTGGTTCTAAAACTAAATGCATGGTGTCCAGCTGAGTGGACATTTTTGTAACTCCATAAAAATAGGCTAACAAAAATCAATAGAATTATTATTTTTATACCTAAAGAGGGATAAAAACACTCAGGTAAAAAAAAAAAAAAAAATCATGATTAAGGTTCACATAATTCATGCACGAAAGGGTTAAAGTGACATGGTGTTAAAAAGGCAGCAGAAAATATACATTGATAAAGGGGTCGTCCTAATCGGTTGTAATGTGCAGTTGAGTTTTTGGAGACTAACTGAGATTCCAGACATTTCTACAGCTCACACTTGGTCAGAGTGAGGGAGGAAATAGCTCTCATTCCAGCTCCATGCGTGACCTTGGGAGGACCAACACTACAAACTGCTGCTGACTAGTCCTGTATGATAAAACACCCTCCATTCTGCCTTTTTCTGTCGGCACCAGTTTGTGTGTGGGAGTCCTACGCTGCAAATATTAATCCTCTGCCTTTCTCTTTGAATTCGTATATATTGAAGAAACTCAAAAGGCCATTATCTGCTGCTCTTTTCTGTCTTTCCCCTCATATTAAACACTCATTAAATCCTTCATTATATTAAATAATAGTCTGGACTCCCCCCACCCCCCCCCACCCCCGCCCCCCTCACTCTCCTCAGTCCTAAATTCTAAAACCTCATCCATCTCTACCATCTCTGCTCTCCCTCTCTCATTATATTCAATACTCCAGAAACTCTGCCTCTGTACTCCCCATAGCCCCAGGGTTGGGTGACTGCTGGGAGCTTTCACTGTGCAAACAGCTCCAGCTCTGCTCCTCCATCCTGGGTTTGATTCAGATTCAGTGCAGCAAAGCACCAGTAGTGATTTTTAGCCGAGGCAACATCAAAAAAAAAAATGTAAGACTGCAAAGTTTTGTTGGTTATTTACTCTCTAAACAAAAAACCTGGGTGCGTCTGTCAAACTGGGTTCATTTTTTTGGTATCTGGCACTTTTCCAGCTTTTTAGACCCAATAATAAAAGACAAATTTAGATATATTTCCCCCCAGGATGTACCTAATGATGACCTCAGATAAATGCAAAAAAATTAGACTCTTGCTCTGAGCCATCCCAAAATTAATGATTTTTTAACCTGTTTAACCCTGACCATATTTTCAGGGGAAAAAACGCCTAAAAAGACATCCCCAAAGTAAATGAAGAATTACTTCACAATAATAAGGTTCATATGGATGTTCTTGGTGTCTGTGGACATTTAGAGACCTCACAGAATCTATTCCCATTGTCTAAAATATTGTATCTATTACTATACCTGAGTAAACTGTAACAAACTAAAAGAGAAATTAGAATTTTTTATCCTCGCCTGTTTTGTTTTTTTTTTTCGGCTGGATTGACGATGATATGCATAAATTAATTGTTTGTGTCGGAGATTTTTAATAGCGTATATTTCACCCCACAAAGATTAAAAATCATGTTTGAACATTAAAGTTTGCACTGAAATACACTTTTGATGTACTTTTATTAACATTAGGGTCTAAACTTTGAGCAAAAGTTGAAAAAAACATCCATTGTCCTGATTTATTATATTTTTATAGTAGATGAATATTAATATAATTTTTTTGGCCCACAGGCAGCTGATAGGGCTAAAGGGGTTAAAATAAAATATCGGGGCCAAAAATAGGACCAAAATTGGGACATGAAAAGCTACCTTGGTGTCAGGGCATTTCATCTGGAAAACGTCTTGAAATGGTCTTATATAGACTATAAATAAAGACACCGTGTTAAATTTGACAATCCTACACTCTCAAAAATAGAGGTACAAGATCAGAACATTTATGTACCTATAAGTACATTTTTTAAGAATGTTCTCTCAAAAGTACAATATTGGTCTTTAGGAGGCCAGAATTGCACCTTTAGACTATGAAAAAGGGTCCAAAGTTATGTAAAGTACAAATGTGTACTATAAGGTACCGCAGCATTAAAAACTGTGTGTAGACCATGAGAATAGGCTATAGGCTGAACAGTAGGTCTAATTAAAGTTCAAACATTAGGCTTAGCGCATTATTTATTATGTATTGTACTGTAATTACTCTATATTATATTTGCTAATAATTTGTGTTTTAATTTAACCCTTTCATGCATGAATTGTGAGAACCTGAGTTAAGATTTATTTTTTGAGTATTTTTATTCCTCCTTAGCCATGAAAAAAAACAATGTGATCGAGTTTTTTTTTTCTATGGAGTTACAAAAATATCCATGCATTTAATTTTTGAAGTAAATTAACGTGTTTAAAACCCAATATCAGAAAGTAATATGAAAACAATGAAATAAAAACATTTTTAATGCTGCTAATCTGATGTCTTCTCACATTTTAACATATTCTAATGCTAGTAATTACTCACTTCATGGAGATAATATGCAAAAAAAAAAAAAACTTTTTGTCTAACAAATAACAACTGATTTACATTCAAACATGTCACTGCAGATCAGGTTTATCAAGAACAGCACAGTTACAGTAATGGGATGAATGTCAGTGTATGGGATGATGCATAAGTGTCCACTGTGTTGGCTGATATGGAACTAAAACAACAAAACCCATGAATATACAAGAGAACAGCTGGAGAAGAACTGTCCACTGGAGTGACCTATGCATGAAAGGGTTAATAGCCCAATTAGCTCAATGATAATAGCCTAATAATTTATTTAGCTTATTAGAACCTCTGAATATTGCAATAATCTCTGTTTTATTAAGTTTTCATTCACACCTCCACGTCTTGATGTCGTAGCTTGCCTATGCCGTTTTTTGTTTTTTTTTTCTCAATTAGGCCATCGGTTTAAACTTTAAACATCATGGCATTATCAACTATACGAAAGTTTTCTTTCTATGTAAAGTACTTAAGGTACAAAAATGGACCATTTCCAAAGGGTACAGAAATGTCTCTCAAAAAAATACACCCCCAGTGACAAGCATTTGTACCCTTCTAAGTACAAGCTGGTACCTCTATTTTTGAGAGTGTAGTGGTGTTTCTACTTCAGACATGTGGGTTTTTCATGAATCTCAGTTTCATTCCAGGTTTTGTGTGTAACCCATTGTGTCCACTCGTGTTACATGCAGAACCTGCCCATTGAATAGAATAGAATAGAATAGAATAGAATAGAATAGAATAGAATAGAATAGAATAGAATAGAATAGAATGCCTTTATTGTCATTATACATATGTACAACGAAATTGTAAGAGACAACTTTCTAGTGGTGCGTAGTGCAAGCAGTTTAAAGAAGAAGAAAGAAAAAAGTAAATATATATACAGAATAAAAACAGGAGAATAAAAACAACAGAATGAATGCCTTCCCGAATTATTTTGCAACACCGGTCATTTTTGTGAAACACTCTCCCTTGCATAATTAGTTCAATTCCCAAAATGCACGTACCTGTGAGAGGATAAAGAGATATTAAAAAAAAATTGTAAAGTGTAATTTTCGTGTCCTTTTGACCGTGTTACATGCAGATTTTTGTATTAAATACAATGTAAAATACTATAAAAATGTGTTTTATCTGAAAAATAGTTTCTCTTTTATCTCAATAAGTACTTATTTTAAAACAGACCCAAAGTGCTTCCAAACTTCCCTCATAACATTAGGTTTGAATTTTTAGCCCCCGTGTCCTGTTTTTAGGGACCAGTTCCATAGAAGCACCCAGCTCTGTGCATATTAACGATTCGCCTGTGACACTGGGACTAAATGGCATCTCACAATATGTAAATTGCATCCCCTGGAAAATTTGTAATCACACTAAAATGATGCCAACACCATTCAACTGACATTTGGAGGTGGAAAAAGCATCTGGAAGAGGCTGCTGGGACTGCAGAGTATGAGCCGATGGGAAAGCCCTGCTGCCTGGATGCTCCAGCTGTCACTGACCAGCTCATGAGAACAGCTGGATTTATGTCCCACTGGAATAATACCATGTTTTCAGACTGTCAGTCAACTAAGATGAGGTCAAAGTTCAGAAATCCTTTAGTGTTTTAAACGAGGGGGTCACAGGAAGGTCTGCCAAAGCAAGCCACAACGCCCTGTTTTTATGTAAATGTCAACGGAACCCGGAGAAGCAAATCAACACATGACGACAACACCTTTTTCACAACTTTCTGCCGTTTTACTTTGGTGTGAATAAACAGTAGTACGGTGTTTTTCAACCTTGGGGTCGGGACCCCACGTGAGGTTACCTCAGGGGTCTCAAACATGCGGCCCGGGGGCCAAATGCGGCCCGCCAAAGGTTCCAATCCGGCCCGTGGGATGAATTTGCAAAATCAAAAATTCCACAGTCTTGAATTGAATTAAGCAAAAAAAAAAAAAAATTGCATGAATTAAGGAAAAAATGTTGAATTAAGCAAAAAAAAAAAAATAAATAAATAAATCAATTAAGTAAAAAAATCTTGAATTAAGCCAAAAAAATCTTGAATTTAGCAAAAAAGAAATCTTAAATTTAGCAAAAAATGTTGAAGCAAAAAATCTTGAATTAACAACTTAAAATTTCTTTCTGTTTTAGTGCTGAAAATAACATTAAATCATGAAAATATTTACTATCCTGTAACAATTAAATGTGAACAACCTGAACAAACATGAACATCCTGAAGTGTCTGAAGAAAATTAAGCACAATTTTAACAAGTTTCTTCCTGTTACTAAGTGTTTCGTGCCTTTATAGATCCGATCCATAATGCACATGTAGAAATGATAAGTTGAGGCAGATTATTGTTAAAATTGCACTTATTTTTCTGAAGAAATTTAAGTTTTTTCAGGTCATTCACATCTTTTTTTGTTTGGATAGTTTATAAAAGTAAGTATTTTCATAATTTAATGCTATTATTTTTCTTTACACTAAAACAGACAAAACTTTGGAGTTGTCATTATTTATATATTATTATTTTACAGGTCCGGCCCACTTCAGATCAAATCGGGCTGAATGTGGCCCCTGAAGGAAAATGAGTTTGAGACCCGTGGGTTACCTGGAAATCAAATGGGGTCGCCTAAAGCATCATACTAGTCTTCATGTACGTAATTGTGCTATGTGTGGTTTTGTTCCAAGATAATTTTTTTTTTATTTGGTAGAATTTGCCTCGTGCTGCTGCCTCTTGATCAGGTCGATGTTGGTAATGAGAATTCGTTCTTACCTGGTTAAATAAAGGTTAAACAAATAAATCAAAATAAAATAAATAAATGTTTTGTAGGTAAAGAGAAAAAATACTGCCCTGTAATTTCTGAAAATGTAAAGAGCAGAAAGTATAAATATTTGTTTTAATGGGGTCATATTTATCTAAACCCACTTTTATTAGTCTGTGGTTCATTTATTTGTGTATTTGGACCCTAATAGTTCATACAGTTTGAATTTGAACCCTCCAAGTGCTGCAAAGCTATCTTTATATTCATTCCGGCAAAAATCGAGTGGATTTCTACAACCCGTTTTAATTCCTTCTTAATTTGTTACATTTTATAAGTCGTTACGTCACGACATTTGCACATATAAGGTCAAGACTTCCAACGAACATTTCTCCGAGTACGACTTAATTATTTATCAGCAGCAGTGGTTGGAGTAAAAACTGAAAATATGTCCAAACTTGGAGCCGATTACCTAAAATGTTCAGTTGTTGGCTGTATTAACAAACACAAGCAAATCAACACATGACAACAACACTTTTTTCACAACTTCCTGCTGTTTTACTTTGGTGTGAATAAACAGTAGTACGGTGTTTTTCAACCTTGGGGTCGGCACCCCACGTGAGGTTACCTGGAAATCAAATGGGGTCGTCTGAAGTTTCTAGTAAATGATTTAAAAAAAACAACAAATTACTAATAAAAAAATATATGGTGAGTTGACAGAGACAATCCCAATCCATAAAAGACATGACAAACTGTGAAGCTGAAACTGAAGCACTGTGGTACTGTTTATGTGTCAAATGTTCATTGTGGTCAGTTTCAGATGCTGCAGCTCTTTCATAATTCATAGTTTGAGTTCTTGTTTGTTCAGTATTAATTGTCAGCCTTGTAAATCCAAGCTGGACTGACTGTACATATTCTGACCAAGGAAAATCAAATTCTCCCTTTGTGCAGTAATCTACACCTGGCTTTTCTGCCTCCGTCCATAATAATATACATTATATAGACTAAATATGGAATGATCTGCCTCTCCATATCAGACAGGCCTCATCTCTGTTTTTAAAGCCCTTCTTAAAACCCATTTTTTCTCCTTGGCTTTTGAAACCATTTGAGATGTTTGAAGGTATTATCTTTATTCCATATTTTTTATTTGGTAGTGGTTTTGTTGTTCTTATTGATCTATTCTATTTATTTGTTTATTTAATTTATATTGTTGTTTTTAATTGCATGGCTTTTAATCTATTCTTGTATTTTATTCTTTTTATTTGAGTTTTATTTATTCTTCTGTATAGCTTTTTTTTTTTTTTGTACAGTTTCTATGTCTTTAAATCTATTCTATATTTCATACTTCTATTTTGGTTTTAATTTTTCTTCTGTACAGCACTTTGGTCCATTGCAGTTGTTTTAAAGTGCTTTATAAATAAAGTTGGATTGGATTGGATAAATGTCGTCTAAAACTAATGTTTATTTGCAACATTGTAACACAAACTATTACATGATCAAAAACAAATTAATTTTAGCAAGAAAAAAAAAAAAAAAAAAAGCCTCCGTTTTGAATGTCTAGGGTCTCCAGAAATTTGCGATGTTAAAATGGGGTCACGAGCGAAAAAAAAAGGTCGGGAACCACTGCAGTAGTATGTATAGTTTCAGATTCATCACTTCTTGAGAGCATCAAAATTATTTCATCATCATTTTATCCCCAATTATTTGAGCTATCTGCAGACATTCTGCATAATCATAATAATCTTCTCCATTTACCTGGATGAAAACAAATGGATGAAACTCATAGAAATGTCATATTTCATCCTTTTTTGCACATTGTTTTCTACTGACATTACACGGGCTGTCTTCTAATAGCATCACATTTTTGATTTAATATCACCTGAGTGGAGAATTAACGCCACCAGCTGTTTATCTTGAAGCGCTCTATTGCTACCTGTCTTTATCAATCATATTTTTGGTACATTTCAGTAATTGGCTGTGCATACTTCACTTCGTATTTGTGTCAAATCTGCCCTGTGCAGTTCTCATTTACAAAACCCAAAAGGCAAACAGGGGAGCTATTTTTATTTGTGCATTCAATGCCAGTGAACATCTCGTCGTCTTTGTAATGTATACAGTACGCGCACGTTCAGATTCAGATTCAAATTTATTGTCATTACACATGTACGAGTATGCGGCAACAAAATGCAATTAGCATGTAGCCAGAAGTGCAATTGGCAGCAAGTGCAGGAAGCACAGAATATAAATTATTAACAATCTCTACACTATGTACAATGGGTATAACAGACATGTGGAGGAGACATGACTGCTGTAAACATATATGCAGATAGAAGTACTATGGACAGTCTTGAATGAATGTAAAGGATTTAAAGGGCTCATATTTACATCCATGTATCTTGTAATCAGCCTTTGTGTTAGAGTAAATTAATCACCATGATCATCCCAAAAGATGCAAAAAACACTAAAGCATCATTTTAGCCTCCATGTTTGTAATTGTGTTATGTGTGGTTTTGTTCTAAGATAATTTTTTTTTTTTTTTTTTGGTAGAATTTGCCTCGTGCTGCTGCCTCTTGATCAGGTCGATGTCGGTAATGAGAATTAGTTCTTACCTGCTTAAATAAAGGTTAAACAAATAAATCAAAATAAAATAAACAAATGTTGTGTCGCTAAAGAGAAAAAATACTGTCCTGTAATTTCTGAAAATGTAAAGAGCAGAAAGTATAAGCATTTGTTTTAAAAGAGTCATATTTATCTAAACCCACATTTATTCGCCTTTGGTTCATTTATTTGTGTATTTGGACCCTAATAGTTCATACAGTTTGAATTTGAACCCTCCAGGTGCTGCAAAGCTATCTTTATATTCATTCCGGCAAAAATCGAGTGGATTTCTACAACCTGTTTTAATTCCTGCCTAATTTGTTTCATCTACAACTAGTCATGTCACAATATTTGCACATATAAGGTCAAGACTTCCAACGAACATTTCTCCGAGTACAACATAATTACTCTGGTCAATGACAAATTTATTGTTTCAGTTTTTTGAGCTGATTTAGGATCATTTTGGTGTGCTGAATCCAAAAATCACATTAATTTTGCTCAATCAGGTCAACTTTCTGAACTATGCTACATATTGGCTTTTTAACATTTTTGCTTACATTTATGGGCATTTTCACATCATATGATACAAAATTCTTTCATATTTCATATTTCTTGCAATAAACAAGTTCTGAAGATTTTACTTTTGCCAATTTATGATTAATGGTTTTTTTTAATATTACAGGTGAATGAAATGGCTTCGACTAGAAGATCTTGCAAAAATAAGCTTGACGTATTCTGCTACATCTGCGGTGAATACACCATTGTACCTAACAGGTAGAATGGTGAAATGATTTTTTTTTCTCTTAAAACCTATTTTGGGTGAGAACTATATAAAAAATCAACTGATAAAGTCACAAAAATGTCATCAATTTTGTGAGAAGATCAAATTTTTCAAAATCAAATTAGCAAAAAAACCTGATCTGATTGAGAAAAACAGATGTCATTTTTGGATTTAGCGGTGCAAAATGGTCCTAATTCAGTTGAAAAAACCTAGACAACTTGCAAAAAACATTTTTTTGTAGCCCAGTGTTATTTATCAGCAGCAGCGGTTGGAGTAAAAACTGAAAATACGTCCAAACTTTGAGCCGATTACCTAAAATGTTCAGTTGTTGGTTGTATTAACGAACACAAGTGGCTGAACAGTATAGAAAGCACGGTCAACAATCTGGAGGGGGCGGGCTCATGTACATTTAAAGGGCCAGAGCTCAAAACGACCTTTCTGATGTCATTACTCAGAAATAGGGTTGAAGATGGACCTGTGGAGTTGAATTAATGAAGAATTCAGACCCAAGCAGAGCATTTACAGTTTATGTAGAGCACAGGGAAATGTTTGAAAATGCATAATTCCATTTAAAAAAGCTAAATATCACTCCTTTAAAGTGCATAACAGTAAGTTAATAGTGCGTATGAACTCATGCAAAATATTGCATATACTAAATAATAGTACATACAAGGGCCATCAGCGCCTTCACTGCCTTAGGAAACTGGCACACTTCCACACTGACCGAACCATTTTAACTTTGTTTTATCGTTCCTTTATTGAGTCGGTTTTATCTTTTTGTCTGGTGGCGTGGTTCGGTCAGACCTCAGTTGCAGAGAAACTCACTGAATCAAATAGTCAGATGGTCTAGTCGCCTGATTGGTGAGTCCCAGTCTTGTCCCGCCTCCCTGTACACTACACAGGTCCAGAGGATGGCTTCGTCAGTTCTTAACAATGACTCCCATCCTTTACCAGGTGAATTTCAACTCCTTTCCTCTGGACGGAGGTTCTAAGTCCCAAGGTGCAGGACACAGCGTTAGAAAAATAGCTTTGTTCCTGTCGCCGTCACTGAGCTCAATAAGAAATAGTGACATTGCACTTGACTAACTTTTTTAGTTATTTATCCCATTTCTTTGCTCAGTTTACTATTATTGTGACTTCAAATTTTTAAATTTATTTAATTTTATGTTCTTATGCTGGTTTTTATCCGGGATTGTTTTTTTTATCTTCTCTGGTTTTTATTGTGTTTTATTGCATCTTGTTTTTATTGATTTGGTCTTATTTATTTATTTTATTCTTTAACTTTTCCATGCAGCTATACTGATGAATGGTGGAACACTGAGCACTTTTTGTCTTTTTGTTCTGTCTGTAAGCATGATCAAGTACCTGTCTTACATGTTCAACGTATGTACTGTTGTAATAGCAAAGCAATAACCTAGACTGCAAAACAAATCTACCTACGGGTACAAATAAAGTAACCTTGACCTTGACCTTGACCGTAAATATCACTCCTTTAAAGTGCATAACAGTAAGTTAATAGTGTGCGTGTGAACTCATGCAAAATATTGCATATAGTAAATAATAGTACATACACTGTTATTAGGCTTAAACTATACTAGTGGCATAAAATGTACATAAAAATTCAAACCATGACTATTTGTGAGATTGTGAAGACGTGACTTTTTTTACCAGTTTCTGCAAGAATAACCTCTCGGTCCAAATATCGCAGGTGTATTCGTCAACTGATTAGCCTTAAATGACCAGAAAAGCTAAACAGCATGTCAAACAATCACAGGTTATAACACTGGTAGCATCTTTATGTAATTTAATAGTTTACTTCTGCAATATCAATATCTAGTTTGTCATAAGGTGTGTGTTATGTTGCTGTTGTCACTACTGCATTCCATTGTGGGATATTTCTTCTGGTGTAATGTCCCATGCTTGTACACTCTATGCAACTCATGTGTTTTTATTTTAAGACATTCAAAAATAAAGGTGTTGAAGTGTGCCAAAGCTGTTCTATGTTGGTAGAAAACCATAAAAATAGCTTCTGTTGTAAGTTATTTAAGCCTTCATACACTGTCCTGGTTTTAACCCTTTCGTGCATAGTGGTCACTCCAGTGGACCGTTCTTCTCCAGCTGTTCTCTTGTATATTCATGGGTTTTGTTGTTTTAGTTCTATATCAGCCAACACAGTGGACACTAATGCATCATCCCAAACACTGTAATTCACACCATTACTGTAACTTTGCTGCTCTTGATAAACCTGATCTGCACTAACATGCTTTAGTGTAACTCACTTGCTAATTGTTGTTAGACTGTGACAGTTTTCTTAAACAAAAAGGTTTTTTTTTGCATATTATCTCCATGAAGTGAGTAACAACTAGTATTAGAGTACGCTAAAATGTGAGAAAACTGCATTAAAATGTTTTTATTTCATACTTTTCATACAGTCTATCACTTTCTCATGATGGGTTTTAAATACAAGATTCTTTGCTTCAAAAATTAAATGCATGGTGTCCAGCTGAGTGGACATTTTTGTAACTCCATGAAAAATAGGTTCATAAAAAAAATTCGGTAACACTTTACTTGAAGGTCTAGTTTATAATGCATTAAGCGCACATTCATAAGACAGTATAACACATTTATAATGCATTATAAAAGTCATTACAACAGTTTATGATCATGTAAAACAACTTATACCAAGGTTAATAAAGTATTATAAGTGTAGGCATAATGTATTATAAATTCAGCTTTCATAATGTTTTATACATCCATATCAAAGTGACAACAGTGTTTGTAGGAAGAATCTCAAGTCCTGGGTTACAGAACACATTATCATTGTATGATATTATAACACAAGTATGATGACGTATGAGCAGTATCTGCTGGCTCTAAGTAAAGTGTAAGTCAAAAATTATACATCCAAGTGTTCTTAATAACTCTTTATTTTGCAAAAAACAAACATTAAAAGAACAGAGACAGTAAATAGAAGTGTTACATGTTGCTTTATAACATAAATAAAAAATAATGTGGCAGCTCTAAATCTTTAATTCAAACACATACTTTTTTTTTTTTTTTTTTTTAATAAATATGAAATCCCTAAAATAGATGGGTATAGGGACCAGTGACAAAACCTAACAAAGTTCCCCACCCAAAAAACTAAATTCCGTCACACTGCTTTGGAATTGATGTATAAAACATTATGAAAGCTGAATTTATAATACATTATGCCTACACTTATAATACTTTATTAACCTTGGTATAAGTTGTTTTACATGATCATAAACTGTTGTAATGACTTTTATAATGCATTATAAATGTATTATAATGTCTTATGAATGTGCGCTTAATGCATTATAAACTAGACCTTCAAGTAAAGTGTTACCAAAAATTCAACTGCATTGTTTTTTTTTTTTCACATCTAAAGAGGAATAAAATCACTCCAGAAAAAAATATTGACTAAGGTTCTCATAATTCATGCATGAAAGGGTTAATATAGTTTATTTTTTACATCTGATTCATACATTTCCAGCCAGGTTTCCTTTAGACGAGAGGATTCTAACTTTAGTGAGACTTACCTGATTAAATACAAGTTAAAGAAAAAAAAAAATCAATACTGAAAAAGAGAAGAACATTAGCCGAAGCCTTGAGTACCATTAGATGTAATGCCGGTACTCTATTGGTTCTATTCAAAGTGCAGTTTCCATGTATCTCTACAAAGCCAAAGATAGTGAAATAACTGTTAAAGCCTTTTCATGCCTGAAATGAGGTCAGGCTTCTTGAATTAAATCTTCTTCCAGTTACTTTCTGTCTGAACTGAACATGAACCCTGGCAGATGACACATGCACATTTTAGATATAGTGTATTTTTCACCGTGACGAATGGAAAAGGAGCAGGAAGAAGTGAACGGAGCAGATCTGTCGGCACCTGTGATCAGTCAGTGAACGCACCGGCTGGACATCCGGCCTCTGCACGGCTGGTTTGTAATGTCGCTGACTCTTACGACGTGTAGCAACACGGCGTGGTTAAAAATCTCCTATATTCTTGTCTTTCACCTTCTCAGGATGGATCTCACTGTCCCGTCTTCTGATTTCAGATCTGTATCTCTTATTTCAGTCTTGTTTGCCCAGGCTTTCTTTATCTGCCTCGCAATTTCCTATCACCTTCAGGCCTATCTGTCTTTCTAGCCACGTTTTATTCCCTTACGGCCTATATTTACAATTATAGCAACAAAAAAAAAAAAAATCTGTTGTTGCTGTGATGCAAATCCTCAGTTAAGTGGAGATTATTCATTTGAATTTCACACCTAAAATAACTATGATGCAAATTAGTTACATTAGGCATAATTGGTATAATTTTCCAATCTCAGGTATTTAGATTATTTTATTGATGCTCCTATTGATCAGGTCCTCCAGTCAAAAATCCAAACAAAACAAAAATGATCAAAATATCTGTAGAATACCATTAAATTAACCCATAAAGACCCAGTGCTGCTTTTCTGGTACTTCCCAAAAGATTTTTTCTCTTTTCTTAAGTGATTTATCACCATTTATCCTATATTATAAAAGGGATGTGAACTGTGTGTGTGTGTCTCAGGTATCACACAAAATCCAGAAAGAGCTGATTGCTGCAGTTTGTCATACTTATGTATTTTTGGTCAAGGAATAGACAGGTGAAAACGGCAAGTTGATAGGACCAATATTTTGGGAGATATTAGTAATTTCGGAATAAAATAGCCTTATAATCACGTTGCTATGCCCAGAATCATAGAGTCATCCTTGAAGTGGGTTACCTAGCAACAGATAAACAATAGCGCCACGCTGCCATGGTGTCAAATTTCATGTGTAGAAACAGACGTGCCAACTGAGACGTTATTCAACTGAAACTGCCAGTGGAATTTACCAAGAAACTGACCAAGCTTGTTGTAACATTATCCTCTGTATTTTGCATTTTTCTGTGTAAATCATGTATTTTCTATTGTTTAACATCCTCAATTTAATTTAGATATTCATCGGAGCTCAGAGTTCATTCAAAACTTATTATATCATAACAGATAACGGACGAGAACGTGACTTTTTCAGTAAAATATATGTTAATAACTGAACATAAACCCAGTGTGTCCATCCACTGTCACTGATCCAACTCCATGGGTTTTACTGGCGAGTCAATGTTGTAGAAGATGACAGTGTTTCCACGGTAACTACGGAGCCTCTGAACGTCCAAATGGGTCATATGTGATGACCATGAAAAGACGACAATCTGCATTTTACACCAATTATTGACATGTATTGATAGGATTAATGGATCAACAGGTATTAACCCTTTCATGCATAGTGGTCACTACAGTGGACAGCTATTCAAAGAAGTTCTCTTACATATTCATGGATTTTGTTGTTTTAGTTCCATATCAGCCAACACAGTGGACACTTATGCATCATCCCATGCACTACAATTCATACATTCTTACTGTAACTTTACTGTTCTTGATAAACCTGATCTGCAGTAACCTGTTTGAGTGTAAATCATTGGCTTGTTATTGTTAATAGACTGTAATTAACAGTTTTGGTTTTTTTTTTATCAAAAGGTTTTGGGGTTTTTTGCATATTATCTCCATGAAGTGAGTAATGACTAGTACTGGAGTATGATAAAATTTGAGAAAACATCAGATTAGCCGCATTAGAAATGTTTTTTTTCTCATAGTTTAGTTTGCACACAATATATCAGTAAATCCATTTTTCTTTGCTTCAGATATTAACCCTTTCATGCACGAATTATGAGAACCTTAATCAAATTTTTTTCCTGAGTGTTTTTATTCCTCTTTAGGCATGAAAAAAACAATGTGATAGAAAATTTTCTTCTGAAAAATAAATTAAAATAAATAAATAAATAAATAAAATAAAAAAAAAAAAATATATATATATATATATATTTTTTAAATACATTAAAAAAAGTAATAATGACAAAAAAATTCTTATGAATCTTTTTTTCATGAAGTTGCAAAAATGTCCACTCAGCTGGACACCACACGTTTAATTTTTGACACACAGAAACATGTATTTAGTGATAAACTGTGTGAAAACTGTGGGGAAAGCTTGTGATTCTGGGGGTTTATCCTCAGGAGAGATCTACATAATGTTACCAATTCATGTCAGAAAAGACATGTAGTGTCTTAAAACTTTAATAAAGATATGTGTAAAGAAAAAACAAAAACAAAAAAACAACGAAAAGAACGACAAAATCCATGAATATATAAGAGAACAGCTGTAGAATAGCTGTCCACTGTAGTGACCACTATGCACGAAAGGGTTAAACACATGGCGTCCAGCTGAGTGGACATTTTTGCAACTCCATGAAAAATAGGTTCATAAGAAAATATTCAATTACATTGTTTTTTTTCATGCCTAAAGAGGACTAAAAACACTCAGGAAAAAAAAAAAAAATCTTGATTAAGGTTCTCATAATTCATGCATGAAAGGGTTAAACAGTTTAGATCAGTAGATGGTTTTGAACACTGGTGGATGTTTGAGTCTTTATGGGTTAATAACACTGTTCCTGAAACATGAGGCTGTTGAAAGTGATCCATAAACATAACCAGGTAATATGTACATGTGTGTTGAGCAGCACCTCATTACAAAAACAGTGGTTGATTGAGGCGAATTCACAACAATATTCCACAAGGGGGTTATACCTCCGCTGTATTCTAAAAACGTCCAAACATCCAGGTACAGCGCTGTTGAATCTCCATGCTGTCTGCAGTGTTTTAGTCGCTCTTTGCCTATTTTGTTTTCTGCTCATTCCTGTATCTTGTATCCTTGTATCTCCCCCTTGGCTGCAGTTAATTCCCAGGAAAGAAACAGGAGCGGACAGAAAACATCCATCACCACCTTCATATACTCACACACCCTGCCCCACCCAAATAACACAGAAACACAAGTGCATGCTCAGCACACCAATCTATGCAGGTTGACGTGACTAATACGCAGTGATATATGATAAAAACAAGCGCTCGCGCATCAGCGTGCAGGTATTCTCACCCCAGCTTTCACCTCTGCCACATGCATGTAATATTTTTTGCACACATGATCTTTTTTTTTTTTTTTTGTTGTTTTTTTTTTTACAAGCATTCTGTCACCAAGCCAATTCAGGTTTGTCAGCTTTTTGTTGCCATTCTAAAGACACCAGCAGCAAAACAGCAACGGCTCAGTTTGACAATAAAGATTTCAGTCTAAGTTGCTGATTCTTGTGCTTATTTGCTTATTTCTTCATTTTTACAGCCCTTCCTGCTGCGTCTTTCTGCAGAGGAAGAGGACGGGTGATCAATAATGGCTATAAAAGTTCTGTTTTGAGCCAAACAGAATAACTACTGCATAGGTCTGGATCAATAATTCAATAAAGCCATACAGTGTTTGGCTCTGAGCTTCGACTGCACAACACTGCACTGTATCGCATGAATTTATAAAACTGCAAACACACACTTTGTACAGAAAATGATTTCAAAAACGGTAGTAGGTTGATGCTTCTTGGGTTATTTCTCCCTGCTCGACCTGTGACTTGCCTAAAAGGTGTAGAGTTACTACATTAAATAACACTTGTACTTCAGGAGTAACTGCATTTATATACAATATGTGGCGTAAATGGATTATTGTATGGTGTGTTATATTGGATTAACAGCTAATATGCACTTTCAAGTTCTAATTGGATTGATGTCCGAGTGTATGCGTCTCATTAATGGATTATAAAGGCAACCAGGCTTTTATTGTATTCAGATAAAGGGGTCCCAAACGGGTGCCCAGGGGCCCACGGGGGGTCTATAAATGGATTTAAAGGTTTATGATGTGGAATGAAAAAATGATTAATTTTATTTCCATTTAAATGAGCATGAATTTATTTATTTCACTTTACTTTGTACTTTATTTTTTTGTCTGTAGGTGACCCTGCAGCAGCTCAGTATCAGACCATCTGAGTTTACATTCTACATTTATCAAAGTACAAATACTAGAATTATAGTAGGCATTATTATTTAATGAACTAATTATAACATTATAGTAGCATAGAATTATAGCAGGCAGTTTGGTGTTAATAATCAAACATATAAACCATGGATGTCAAATTCATTTTAGTTCAGGGGTCACATAAAGCCTCATATGGGCCGGACCAGGAAGATCATAGTATAATAATGTATAAATAGTGAAAACTCCAAATTTTTCTTTGTCTTAGTGCAAAAAAGTAAGATTACAGTATGAAATTTTTACATATACAAACTATCCTTGCACAAAGAATGTGAATAACCTGAACATCCATGAACAACTTGAAATTTCTTCGTAAAAATAAGTGCAATTTTAATCATATTATGCCTTGGCTTATCATTTATACAAACTTACAGATCATAGTGGATTTACAAATACACAAAACATTTAGTTAAAGGCATCCGGAGCTGAAAGATATAGTATTTTTTTTTATATTTTGTTTTGCAGTTTTTAGTTATGAACACAAAAATACAAAAACAAAGGCTCAGACGTGTGCAACAACTAACGAAAGATATAGTATTTAACTTTATGATCAAAACAACTTGCCAAGACTCAATGACACCCTGAACTGTCAGTGTCTTATGTGTAATTTTTGCACGCTGCAAATTCATCCCCTGAGCCTGATCGGCTGGTTTTAGCCCACAGGACATATGTTTGACACCCCTGATATAAACCCTCTGCACACGACAAATACAAGTTTAACCCATAAAGATCTGGTGCTATTCTCTCTATTTAACTGTCTTTCTCTATCTAACCTTTCTTAAGTGTTTTATCACCATTCATTGTAATACTATCTTCTTTATTTTGATTTTTTTTTCAGTGCAAATCATGTATTTTCTTATATTTAATTCACTGATCATGTAGATGTTCAAAGTAAATTCAAAGGTCAAAACGGTTGAAAACTGAAGAAAAAGTGAGTTTTTCAGTAAAATATATCATTAACCCATTCATGCATAGTGGTCACTACAGTGGACAGTTACTCTACAGCTTTCCTCTTGTATATTCATGGGTTTTGTTGTTTTAGTTCCATATCAACCAACACAGTGGACACTTATGCATCATCTCATAAACTGCAATTCAATATAGAATAGAATAGAATAGAATAGAATAGCCTTTATTGTCATTGTGCAAAAAGCAAACAATGAAATTGGTGTGGTACTTCCCACCCACAGTGCAAAAATGAAATGTAAACATATAAGAATTTAAAAGGCATAAAAGACAATAAATACAGTTAAAAGAAGAATAAATATATAAAAACTACTATTATTTCTATTGCACATTTAAAAACTGTTATTGTTCCTATTGCACATGCCCAGGAGGAGGGGAGGTTATGCATTTAGGAATTCATACCATTATTGTAACTTTGCTGTTCTTGATTGGTACTTGAGCGGAAATCAATTGTTCATATTTATTTTTTGCATATTATCTCCATGAAGTGAGTAATAACTAGTATTAGAATATGTTAAAATGTGAGAAAACATCAGATTGGCTGCATTAAACATGGTTTCATTTCACTGTTTTCATATCACTTTATGATATTGGGTTTTAAATACATGTTTCTTTGCTTCAAGAATAAAATTCATGGTGTAGCTGAGTGGACATTTTTGTAACTCCATGAAAAACAAGTTGATTTAAAAAAAAAAAAAAAAAAAAATTGATCTCTTTTTTTTTTTCATGCCTAAAGAGGAATAAAAACACTCAGGAAAAAAAATCTTGATTAAGGTTCTCATAATTCATGCATGAAAGGGTTAACTGAACATAAAAACAAGTTTCTCCATTCACTGTCATTGATCCAACTTCATGGGATTTACTGGTGAATTAATGTTGTAGAAGATGACGACGTTTGAATGTTCACTACTGAGTCTCTGAACGTCCAAATGGGAGAGATGACAAACTGTATTTTACACCAATTATTTACATGGATTGACAGGATTAGTGTTTCTAAGATTATTGAACATTTTAGTTTAGTAGATGGTCTTGGTCGCCAGTGGCTGTTTGGATCTTTACGGGTTAAAAAAATATGCACAATGATACAAAAGCACCCAGTAGTGCTCTGTGTATCGGTATCTGAGCCACTGTTACATCAGTAGAAGCTGATCCAGTAGTTTCAGCTGACTCACTTCACTGACATAAAAATTAATAACAACAGGGAACAGTCGTTATTTGGTGGTTTTATGGGAGATCTCTTATGAATTATAGCCTTCTGACTAAGTGTTGTTTTGGGATGTTGCATTGTGCGCCTGCACCTCATTGGCCTGTTATTTCCCCATCTGTCTAGACTGTAGTGGTTTTTAATGTCTTTTTTTTTTTTTTTTTTTTTTTTAGTATATTTTTCATGTTGCAGACGTCAGTAGTGGCTACAAACTGTATTTTCCAGCCTGACATTTTACTGTCTGGACTTAAAGGAGAATATACTGTACACTTAAATATATTTGAAGCATTTGAGCAGTTGAACTTTTCATGCATGTAAACCATCATCACCTTTTGTGACCTTTTTTTGTCTCTATGTATAGTCTTTGATTAATTGAGCGTGAACGAGCATTACAGGATGTCACTGATGCTGTGATCTGATGTAATAGATCTGATGGTATTTCTGCCACTAGGGGATTCTGAATCCAAACAATAGCAATGGATATTTTCACGGCAATTTTAAGTGGAAATCTGTCAGACTTGAATCATTTTTACTGACAATTTATTATTTAAAGTTGTATTCACATCACAATAGGAACATTATTAAAACCCCTTCAGCCCTATCAGCCTGCCGGTGGGCCTAAAAAATTATATTAATATTCATCTACTATAAATATATAATAAATCAGGACAATGAATGTTTTTTTCAATTTTTGCTCAAAGTTTAGACCCTAATGTTAATAAAAGTACATCAAAAGTGTATTTTAGTGCAAACTTTAATGTTCAAACATGATTTTTAATCTTTGTGGGGTGAAATAGACGCTATTAAAAAATCTCGAACAATTAATTTATGCATATCATCGTCAATCCAGCCGAAAAAAAAACAGGCGAGGATAAAAAAATTCCAATTTCTCTTTTAGTTTGTTACAGTTTGCTCAGGCATAGTAATAGATACAATATTTTAGACAATGGGAATAGATTCTGTGAGGTCTCCAAATGTCCATAGACACCAAGAACATCCATATGAACCTTATTATTGTGAAGTAATTCTTCATTTACTTTGGGTATGTCTTTTTAGGCGTTCTTCCCCTGAAAACATGGTCAGGGTTAAACGGGTTATTAACCATATGACCAAATTAAACAAGTTCACATATTTCGCATATTTCTCTACAATGTGAACAACAGGGGTTGGACAAAATAATGGAAACACCTTAAAAAATCAACAAAATATAATTTAATATGGTGTAGGTCCGCCTGTTGTGGCAATTACAGCCTCAATTCTCCGAGGTATTGATTCATACAACTTGTGAATTGTTTCCAAAGGAATTTTAAGCCATTCTTCAGTTAGAATACCCTCCAACTCTTTTAGAGACGATGGCGGTGGAAATCGACGTCTTACTTGAATCTCTAAAACTGACCATAAATGCTCAATAGTGTTGAGGTCTGGGGACTGTGCCGGCCATACGAGATGCTCAACTTCATTAGAATGTTCCTCATGCCATTCTTTAACAATTCTAGCTGTATGGATTGGGGCATTATCATCTTGAGGTGAAGGTGTTTCCATTATTTTGTCCAACCCCTGAATGTTTGAAGCATGTTTTTGTTAATAAAAACATATAATGATTGTAAAATGTTACAGGTTATAGCTTTAACTTGTAAAAATGTAAATACTTCTTGACTTCATTTGAAACATCATAGTAAGACATTATATAGTATTAGAGAAACTGGAATTAGTTTATAAGTTTATGTGAAATCTATCAAAAAATAAATCAGTCCAATCAGCAACACCTTTCATACAGTTTACACACTTATGGCTGTTGCGGTTACTACATAACAGCCATATTACAATCACTGGATCAGGATAATCGTCATAATTATCCCACCTGAATAAAGCTAATATGAAGCTACTACTACATCATTTTCAGTATCTCTAATTTTCTTGCATATTTATGTTATTCCAGCCAAATCTGCCCTGTGCAATTTTTATTTACAAAGCCTAAAAAGCAGTAAATGTCTCTTCTTCATGTATATGTGTGAACTATTATTAGATTTATACTGTAAAAAGATCAGAAAATGAACAGAAACAGACAAAACATGATTAATTCATGCTGCAAATATTATTTAAGGCAGGGGTGTCAAACTCATTTTAGTTCAGGGGCCACATTCAGCCCATTTTGATCATTAAAATAATAGCATAATAGCCTATAAATGATGACAATTCCAAATGTTTCCTCTTTTTAAGTGCAAAAAATAGCTAATGAATAGCTTAATACCTTATACATTTGGAAAACTATCAGATTAAACTATTCTTTCCCCAAAGAATGTGAGGAATCTGAAAAAAAAAAGTAATTTATTTAAAAAAAAAAAAAAAGTGTAATTTTAACAATAATGTGCCTCAGCTTATCATTTATACATGTACATTACAGATCGGCTCTACAAAGGCACAAAACATTTAGTGACAGGCACTATATTGTTAAAATTGCACTTTATTTTCTGTAGACATTTTAGGTTATTCACATTTTATTGTTAAAGGATGTAAATATTTTCATGATGTAATATTTTTTTTCACATTAAGAAAATCTGGAGTTGTCATTATTTGTAGGTTATTACACTATTATTTTACTTGAGACTGTATGTGGAACCTGAACTAAAATGAGTCTGACATCCTTAACCCTTTCATGCACTAATTATGTGAAATTTAGTCAAGATATTTTTCAGTGTTTTTATTCCTCTTTAGACATAAAAAAAAACAAATAAAAAACAAAAAAACAATGTGATCAATTAAAAAAAAAAAAAAAAAAAAAAAAAGTTACAAAAATTTCCACTCAGCTGGACACTATGTATTTAATTTTTGAAGCAAAGACACATGTATTTAAAATCTAATATCAGAAAATGCTATGGAAAACTATGCAATAAAAACATTTTTAATGCTGCTAATCAGATGTTTTCTCACATTTGAACATACTCTAATACAGTTATTATTCACTGCATGGAGGTAATATGCAAAAAAAAAAAAAAAAAGTTTAAAAAATACCTGTTTATTACAGTCTAATAACAATTAGCAATTGATTTACTCTCAAACATGTTAGTGCAGATCAGGTTTATCAAGAACAGCAAAGTTACAGTAATGGTCTGAATGTCAGTGTATTATGGGATGGTGCATTAGTGTCCACTGTGTTGGCTGATATGGAACTAAAAACAACCAAACCCATGAATATACAAGAGAACAGCTGGAGAAGAACTGTCCACTGGAGTGACCACTGTGCATGAAAGGGCTAATATCAAGTGGGAACTAGAAATGAATGTTGTGATTGGGGACCAAGAATGGGAACAATTGTGTGAAAATGGACACAAACTGACTAGCAGCCCAACATGGAAAGAGTTTATTTGGAAAGTGAACGTTAGATATTTTAAAACCCCATTTATTATTTCTATGTTTGACAAAACTAAAACAAATTTATGCTGGAGACATTGTGGACAAATTGGAGATCACACACACATTTTTTGGGATTGTCCAAAACTTAAGTCTTTTTGGGAGGGAATTAGGGATGAACTTTCTAAAATACTACACACTTACATTGAATTTGACCCACTGATTTTTATCTTTGGAGTGCTCCCTGCTAATTTTTTAAATAAGGATAAAGAATATCTTTTGAAAATTCTTGTCTTGGTAGCAAAAAAAAAAAAGATAACTGTAACTTAGTATAAACCACTTCCTCCAACAATAAATCAGTGGAAGGAAAGAATTGTGAGGGTCTATACAATGGAAAAAATAACAGCAAACCTAAACCTTACCACTGATTTGTTCAAGAAGAGGTGGAATCCTTTGATAACTCATTTGGATTTGATATTGTAGCATTTGAGAGTCTGGCGCTGGGGGGATATTATTTGTATTTTTATGTAATTATTAAAATAATTGTAGGCAGATATATAAGGTATGCAAATAAGACCTTGCAACAGTACACTGATTTGAGGTACCAGTTTGCCGAGAAGTAATGTTTATTTATTTATTTATTTATTTATTTATTTTTATGTTATAAAAGATATGTAGCTTTCTACATTAAGAATATGTAAGGATTGTACATATTGTGAAGCTTGAAATATGAATATGAATAAAATTTTGTTCAAAAAAAAAAAAAAAAAAGAAAGGGTTAATATCTTCAGTGTAATTTTTGCACTTTGTGAATCATCTCGTGGGCCGGATTGGAATGTTTGCAGGGCCGGTTTTTGCCCACGGGCCGCATGTTTGACACCCCTGAGTTAAGACATGATTCCACACTCGCAGATCGGACCACCCCTGCCTTCCCAAAATGTAAATCAACACATCCATCAATCACCGGTCATGACAGAACCGATTTTCTGAACGGCACTTAAAGGTTCATCGCTGTTCACAAGGAGCTGAAACAGATCCAATCACCGGATCAATATCGCAGTTACAGTTCTATCGATCTGCTGATTGGATCCGTTTCAGCGGCAGCGATTTGTGCAGAGCATCTTCAAAAACAGCCCCCCACCCCTTCCCCAGAATCATAAACCGTGGTCGTTTCCTGTGACCTTGGACTCTTGAGCTGTTAGGCATACTTGAGAAGGATATGGGGAAGTCTCTTTAGAAGCACAAGAAGAAAAGAAAGAAAGAAAAAAAAGAAAAGAGGAAGGCTCGAGATCAGAGCTGCAACTTTAATCTTTGATGTCATCAAAAGACATGGCCCGCAGCCTGTTGATGACGACACAGATCACAATCTCCACAGTGTCTTTTGGGAGAAACGGCTCGGCAAATTCACATTTAACCGACCACAGATGCTAGAATTCAGCCTCGGCGTGGATGGTGATCTATCCTCACACCCTCCCTCCTCCCGCTCCACACCCAAACCTCCACCCCCGTCGCTCCCTTATTCCTTAGCAGCCCTACCTTGATCCCTATTTTCTAGAATAGTCTTTCCCAGCCCGTATCACGAGCCACATCTGTCACCTGTGTGTGAATCCGGCTGTGGGCATGCATGTGTATACTCTGGATATGCATTCTTGTGTGTGTGTGTGTGTGTGTGTGTGTGTGTGTGTGTGTGTGTGTGTGTGTGTGTGTGTGTGTGTGTGTACGCATGTATGTGTGTCACGGCAAAAGAATTACAATGATAAAGAAATATGTGTCATGTCCTTGCTAACCCCTCGAAGGAGACAGAGATCTATTTCTGTCGCCGCAAATGGAGGTGTTCAACCGGGCTTCAATAGCTGAGATTTGCCTTTTCACACACACTCACACACACACACACACACACAGCTAGAGAAAAGGCTAACCATTCTTGTTTGGTGGTGGTGGTGGTGGTGGTGGCGAGGGACAGACAGCAGCAAAATGCACAGATGAGAAAGATAATAGAGTGGGAGAATTAAGAAGAGAAGGAGGAGGAGGAGGAAGAGGAGGAGGAGGGTAAAAAAGGAAAAGAGAGAGGAAGAGAGGGAGAAGGGGGAGGGGAGAGGAAGGCAGAATAATGTACACTTAGTTCACAAATATTGGAACACACACATGCATGTACACACAGAGAGAGAGAGAGAGAGAGAGAGAGAGAGAGAGAGAGAGAGAGAAACACACACACACACAGACACACACACATAGTTCCCACATAAAAGCAGAGTTGTTTACCTAGAGGCATGCCTTTGTTGAGGAGATGTGAGCTTCCCATGGTGCGTTCCCCAGCCGGCCAGCACAGAACACAAACCTACGCTCTTCACTCAGCAGACATGAACAGGAATCCAGTCAGCATATGGCGGCTGTGGCCAGCTACCTCGCTTCCCTTAGTCCTTCTCCCAGCCCCTTAGTGACAAGCATACACATGTGCTCCCCCTCTTTTCTCTCTCTCTCTCTCTCTCTCTCTCTCTATTTCCCCCCTCCCTTCCGTCCCCTTTGCTTGCCCGCACTCTCGTTCTCTATCTGCCTCACCCCTCCCTCCCTTCCCCGGTCTCTACTCCCTCCCCTTCCCTTCCCTTTCTCACTTTCTATTACAGCAAATCTCTCTGTCTTTCTGTCTCTGTCACACACTCAAAAAAAACAAAAAACAAACAAAAAAAAAAAACACACACAGACACAGAATTGAAGCACCACCACTGCTGCATTTAAGGGCAAGACGGTGTAAAAGAGATGGTGTACAGGGGAAAGAGAGAGAGAGAGAAAGAGAGAGAGAGTACTGAGTGTGTGTTTAAGAGTGTCAGAGAGAGAGAGAGCAGGAATGGGGAGGGGCTAAAGCCGTCCAAAAATTCATCTTTTGTTTCCTGAAAGACGACAGGGAGGGAGAGAAGAAGAAGAAAAAAAAAAAAGAAGAAATGAAAGAAGAGTTATGCGATTACAAGCCGGAGAGGAAAAACTTGTTCTGGCTGATACAAAGAAAAGTAATCACTATAAAGCTGAGGGAATTTTATTGCAATAAACTAGGGCATGTTGTGACATAATGCTCAATAAATAACTGAAGCCCACTGGGTTTGCTCTTGTTAGATGTTTATGTGTAAATTTTTCAGAAAACATTGAATCTGGCAGAGTTTTAAGAATGAAGATCCCACAGTGCGGCTTTATCTTCACTACACACAACTTTTTATGTGGATAAAATCGCATAAATAACTGCCTTAGACATGAACACTTGTAACAGCAGATGTAACAGTAAAAACACTGATCTTTTTTTTCAAATAACACAAACTACAAGCAATTACATCACATATTCTGCATCATTATTGTAGAAACAGCAAATGTGTTGTCGCTTAAATGCAGCTATTTGCATATTACAGATGTTAGTACCATTAATATCAACTATAACCCAAACCGCAGCAAAACAGCCTAATTATTTGTGCAGCAAGCAGCTTAAATTATTTACGATATTAATACTATCTCATAAAATGCAAGCTCTAATGAACATTGTGATCAATTTACAATATACGCAGACTGGATAAAAAAAAAAAAAAAACAGTCCCCACCTGGATTTAACTAAATCAGTAAGTAAGAACCTTCCATTGGATCATTACTGCAGAGTTATTTAGTAAGTAATTTAACCATAACTGCAGTGGATAGCTCCTAATTTACTCATCAATCATAAAAAAGTCTCTGCGGAAAAGATGTAACTAACAAATAAGAAAACAACTAAGGAAGTGTTGAAACTAGTGAAATCGGGTTAACTGTCCAGTGCATTATTATAATTATTATTATTATTACATTGGAACAATAGTGATGAAACATCGTCTTTGAGGCAGAAATGTGAAACGGAATAAAAAGTGAGATAAGATGTGCACCTTTTTGCTTTGTTTTATTTATTTATTTTAATTCACTTATTTTTATTTATTTTTTTATTTATTTATTTATTTATTTGAATGTATGTGAACAAATATGAACAAATTGCAAATATGCATGTGTGTATATGTGTACATATATATGTGTGTATGTATGTATCTGTACATGTATGTGTTTGAAGGGGGTTTATATATTTCTGTATGTAAGTGTATTATGTCTGGCTGTGTAGAAATTTAATCAAGGTCCAGCACTTGGGGTCGGTGGGATGGGTGGGAGGGCAGGTGGATAGCAAGTAAGTAAGTAAGTAAATTTTATTTATAGAGCACTTTTCACAGACACAGTCACAAAGTGCTTTATCAAATCAAAATCAAATCAAATTTACAGAAACCCAACAGACACGGCAACACGGTGGTGCAGTGGTTAGCACTCGTGCCTCACAGCAAGAAGGTCCTGGGTTCGATTCCAACACCTGGGACCTTTCTGTTTGCATGTTCTCCCTGTGTCTGCGTGGGTTCTCTCCGGGTACTCCGGCTTCTTCCCACCATCCAAAGACATGCACTAATAGGTTAATTGGTTAATCTAAAAAAATTGCCCATAGGTGTGAATGTGAGAGTGATTGTTTGTTTCTGTATGTCAGCCCTGCGATGAACTGGCGACTTGTCCCAGGTGTTTGCCCCTATGTAGCTGGGATAGGCTCCAAGCGACCCCCGTGACCCTAGTGAGGATAAAGCAGGTTCAGAAAATGAATGAATGAAAGAAACCCAAGAGAATCCTCCAGGAGCAAACACTTGTAACTGGTGACAGTGGAGAGGAAAAACTTCCCTTTAACAGGCAGGAACAATTTCATGTTCATGTTGTAGCCTATGTTTCTTCTTGAGCATTTGAAAACTGAAAATAAAAAAGCGAGCTCCCAAGAAGATATTTATTCACCGCAGTAATGTTTCATGCGTCGGCCCTTCATCAGACATGAGACAGGTCATGACACAGCTGCTTATATAGAACATTAACTGCAGTATCACATGACAGGCAATGTGTATTATCAGATGTGTACAGTAACTTAGATACATATGAGTGATCACATTTCTTTAAATTCATACACATACAATGATCAAGTTTCTGTAAAATGATTCTTTGCTTTTTTTTTTTTTTTTTTTTAATGGAATTATGCAATTTCAGACATTTCCCTGTGCTCTACATAAACTGTAAATGCTCTGCTTGGGTCTGAATTCTTCATTAACCCTTTCATGCATGAATTTTGAGAATCTTAGTCAAAAATTTTTTCTTGAGTGTTTTTGTTCCTCCTTAGGCATGAAAAGAACAATGTGATTGAGTTATTTTTTCTGTGGAATTAGAAAAATATTCGTGTTTTTAATTTTTGAAGTAAAGAAACGTGTTTAAAACCCAATATCAGAAAGTGGTATGAAAACAATGACATAAAAACATTTTTAATGCTGCTAATCTGATGCCTGCTCACATTTTTACATACTCTAATGCTAGTAATTACTCACTTCATGGAGATAATATGCAAAAAAAAAAAAAAACTTTTTGTCTAACAAATAACAATTGTTTTACACTCAAACACGTTACTGCAGATCAGGTTTATCAAGAACAGCACAGTTACAGTAATTGTATGAATGTCAGTGTATGGGATGGTGCAGAAGCATCACTGTGTTGGCTGATATGGAACTAAAACAACAAAACCCATTAATATACAAGAGAACATTTATAGAATAATTGTCCACTGTAGTGACCTATGCATGAAAGGGTTAATTCACTTCCACAGGTCCATCTTCAACCCTATTTCTGAGTAAAGACACCAGAAAGGTGGTTTGGAGCGCTGGCCCTTTAAATGCACATTACCTGCTCTGTCCCGTTCAACCAACACAACTGAACATTTTAGGTAATTGGCTCAAAGTTTGGACATATTTGCAGTTTTTACTACAACCGCTGGTGCTGATAAACAATTATGTCGTACTCGGAGGAATGTTCATTGGAAGTCTTGACCTTATATATGCAAATGTTGTGATGTAACTAGTTATAGACGTAAGAAATTAAGCAGGATTGAAAACAAGTTGTAGAAATCCCCTCGATTTTTGCCCAAATGAATATAAAGATAGCTTTGCAGCACCTGGAGGGTTCAAATTCAAACTTTATGAACTAACAGAGTCCAAATACACAAATAAATGAACCAAAGACTAATGAAAGTGGGTTTAGCAAAACATGACCCCTTTAAATTCATACAAGTTCATACATATAAGCCTGTCAAGGGGCAATAAATTAAAATAAAGTGTCTGTATTTTTCATGCTCATCTGAGTGTGGTAATGAACCACAGTGTTAGTGCGATATTTACATATTTACAAAATGTACATGTTTGAAGAAAAAATGTGAAATGGTAAAAAAGTCTTAAATGACTGTGACTGGGGATCAAATTGTAAAAAAAAAAAAAATAATAAAAAAAAATCAGCGGTATAACTCAGTGGTTCAGGGAACATGAGAAATCATTTTCACACATGGATTTGGACGCCACAGAGTCCAGACCTGAACCACATTGAGAATCTTTGTGGTGTGAATGAGAAGACTTTATACAATCATCCGTCTCGCCATCATCTTGGTGAAAAAATGAATGCAGCTATGGACAGAAATAAATGTCGTGACACTGCATAAACTTATTGAAACGATGCCACAGGGACTGCGTGCTGTAATCTGAGATAAAGGTGATCCAAAAAAATATTAAAGTGGGACTGTTTTATCCAGGTTGTACATAAATACATATACAGGAGATGCACTGGAATGTACTGTGGAAAGTCAGACCTCTCAATAAACTCTGAGATCGCATAAAAGAATCAGAGGTTTCATTTCTATAACACAATAATGCTGTTTTCTTTTTATGTTTTTATTTCCCTCAAGATGGACGTATTATGTAAAGCATCGTGATCTTCCTTTGTGTGTGAAGCGTGTGATATTAATACATTTGTCTTGCCCTTTAGCTCTGCTGTGAGACTCTATTCACAACGTGCTATGTTTTCTGTGGTTTGACAAGTCAGATTTATTTTGTGTCATTGTTTTCTTTCATATAATAACACTGGGTTACAAAAAAATGTTTTTTGCAAGTTGTCTAGGTTTTTTCGACTGAATTAGGACCATTTTGCACCGCTAAATCCAAAAATGACATCTGTTTTTTTCAATCAGGTCAGGTTTTTTTGCTAATTTGATTTGTAAAAATTTGATCTTCTCACAAAATATAATAATTAATACCAAAATAAGATTGGTAAGCACACCTTTATGAAACTTGTGACTTGATTCCTGTTAGGTACAATGGTGTATTTACCGCAGATGGAGCAGAATACGTCAGGCTTATTTTTGCAAGATCTTCTAGTCGAAGCCATTTCATTCACCTGTAATATTAAAAATTAATCATAAAATTAACCATTAATCATAAATTGGCAAAAGTAAAATCTTCAGAACTCGTTTATTGCAAGAAATAGGAAACAATTTTGTATCATATGATGTGAAAATGCCCATAAATGTAAGCAAAAATGTTAAAAAGCCAATATGTAGCATAGTTCAGAAAGTTGACCTGATTGAGCAAAATGAATGTGATTTTTGGATTCAGCACACCAAAATGATCCTAAATCAGCTCAAAAAACTTAAACAATAAATTTGTTGTTGACCAGTGTATTCATATATTTCTACATGTAGACCTCAAACACACAGCTCCAAACGTCTGCAAATACAGTGTATTGCAGTACAATTGTACTTTTGATGTGTGTGTAAATATGACCGACAGCCTTTTTACTCCTGTGCTATTTCCTGTTCAGAGTTTAGTCTAGTGAACTTCCAGAGCTTTGATGTGGTGAATGCCTCCAGTAAAACCCCTGTTGGACTTGTGTTCCTGTAGTTATAGTGTTCCAGTCAGCATTATCTACACTTCAGCCACTTGATAAGCACAGTGATATAAGCAGCCTCCGACACCCCCCTAACTGTCAGGGTCTAACCTAGTTTAACAGCAGTGATGGTTACATCACATCTTCACTATTGGTAAATGTCACAGACAGCCAGTGGGCGAACTGTTCCAGTCCAAAAACATGTGGAGGGCTAGAGAAACAGTTGTTTTCAACACTGTTTGTAGGCGGGATCATAACCCCTGTCAATGTTATCACCTCCCACTGTTCTTACTTGTCTTTTCTGTGATACACTTCTGGAGGAGGAACTTTTTTTTTTATCGTATTAACAACGTCCTGCTTTTAATTTTAAGCTCACCAGCTGATGGGCCACACTGGTCTATAATTTTTTAGAAATGATTTGCTTCAGAGATTCAATGTGCTAAATGTTACGTATTTTAACAAGATTAATTGGAAAATAAATGACAAAAGTGCCGGTTTGCTGATGTTTTCAAGGTATATGATTAAGTGTTATTACACATATATATTGGTTTATGTACATTTATATAATAGTTTTATAAATCTTCCACTAAATAGAACCTGTAAAGTGAATGTATTCTAATGTGCAGACAGTGTTTTGAAGTAGATCTTGTAGCTCTGAGACAAATATTCCTTTAGAGTCAAACCCATTCTCTCATTAATTCTTGAATTTCACATTTTGACCCAAGGCTGTATCTTGGAAAGTTCAGCCAACCAGCATTTTTGACTTGATTTTTCTTTATCAGTGACTCTCATGTGGTAAAATTTCATTACTTTTATTCTGGAAGCATTTTCCTTGTAGACCAGTGTCATCTTCTCTGTCAAAACTACTGGTTGGATTCATTTCAAATGTTATATGTTGCATCCTTGGGACAGTGTCTACAAAGTGTATTCACAGTTTTGAGAAATGTTGATTTCTGGATTTTTTTATGAATTTTTGAAATATTAGAAATTTGCCTTTAATTATAACGGGCTGATTATGATGGCTTATAAAAATGGAAATGGTTAGAGATATCGATTTTCATTTGGGTTCATGACCTTTGACCTTGAATGACTCTGAATGGTCAAACTCAAGGTCACAAAAAGTCTAGATTTCAGCAACTTTCCTCTCTGAAACTACAGGTTGGATTCATTTAAAATTTTATATACAGCTTCTTTGGGACAATGTCTACAAAGTTTGTTCACAGTTTTGAGAAATGCATTTTTGAAATGTTAAACATTTGATGATATTTATAGTTCGATTCCAACACCAGTCAATGGGGGTGGGACCTTTCTGTGTGGAGTTTGCATGTTCTCCCCATATCTGTGTGGGTTCTCTCCGGGTACTCCGGCTTCCTCCCACCATCCAAAGACATGCACTGATAGGTTAGCCAGCACGCAGCCTTAGATCCTCGGGCAGAGGGTTCCTGGATGTTCCAAAGTCGAGGTTTAAATCAAAAGGCAACCGTGCCTTTTCCATTAGGGCCCCTCGACTTTGGAACGGCCGGCCTGAGGAGATAAGGCTTGGGGAATCAGTGTCATCTTTTAAATCACTTCTTAAAACGCATTTTTATAGACTTGCCTTCATGTGATATTGTCTCTTTTTAATGTTTTTAATGTTGAATATTTAATATTACCCTTTTTTGGTTATTCATTTATATTGACATACATGATGTTTTATTCCACTCCTTCATTTCGCATTGATCTGACAGCATCACGTTCTGTTATTTCTGCCCTCTCCACTATGATACATTCAAAGTTAGTCATGTTTTCATGTTTGCTGTACTCATCTCTTTTATTGCGTTGTGTTGTTTACTGTTTTTATTCTCCTGTTGTGCACTTTTGCTTTGTCTGTCAAAGCACTTCGTAAACTCAGTTTTTGAAGGTGTTATATAAATAAAGTTATTATTATTATTATTATTAATAATAATAATAATAACTAGAAGCACTCGGAGAGCGCAGACATCCGCCAAGGCTGATCAGTGGCCCCCGCCGTGGGCCCCCCCACCCCCGATCACCACCAAAATTTAATCATTTCTTCCTTATCCCACTTCCAACAAACCCTGAAAATTTCATCCAAATCTGTCCATAACTTTTTGAGTTATGTTGCACACTAACGATCAGTGCCCCCCCCCGTGGGCCCCCCCCCCCTCCGATCACCACCAAAATTTAATCATTTCTTCCTTATCCCATTTCCAACAAACCCTGAAAATTTCATCCAAATCTGTCCATAACTTTTTGAGTTATGTTGCACACTAACGATCAGGTGTACCCCGCCTTCGCCCATAAATAGCTGGGATAGGCTCCCGCGACCCCTGTGACCCTAGTGAGGATAAAGCGGGTTCAGAAAATGAATGAATGAATGAATGATATTTATAATGGGCTACAATTTGATGGATTATAACATGGAAACAGAGATATCAATATAGTTACTGTTGATCACTGATAGAAGTAATATATGGACGTTGATTGAATTAGTTGAGTTCTCCTTCAGTGACAGTACCACCCACTTCTATTGGGAGATTGATCTCCTGCATCAACACCACAGGACTCTTACATAGTGACAGAACCTGACAAGCTCACAAATTCAACTTGGTATTGATTCTCGATAGAACACGCTGGTGAGCTACTGGGCCATTGGTCCTATTTTTGTTCATTTGTTATTGTGAGTGAGGAGACACGATTAGGATGCTGGTAGGAGCGCTCTATCCAGCTTCTAGGTTCATTTTGGAAACAACGATAATAAATAAACAAAACTAAACCAATGCAATGATATTCATCCCAATATGAAACTATATTATGACATTTGTCGTTATTGTTTTGTATCCCAGACCCCTGTTAGAAAAGAAACACCTGAACGCAATGTGTCCTAATACTTTTGTCCATATAGTGTAAAATAAATCCAAACATGGCAGCCTTATATTAGCCTTAAAATATGACCAACAGAAGAACGCAAAGATGAAAAACCAGAATACTTCTAATAAAACCAGACAAATCTCTGACTTTGTATTTTTAGAAGGAAGTTCAATGTAAGTCCGTGTGTTTTTCCTTTGACACATTGACTCCGCTTACTTCACCTTAACCAAAAGTATTTTAAGCCTCAGACAAAGCTGTGTTGAATATTTTCTGACAGTTGCCTGATGCAGTTTATCACCATCATTAATCAACATGTGTCACTTCAAAAACTTTCCTAATAGGAGGAGTAGACACAGGAAGACATGACTCAGATGCTTCTCACAACAGGAGCTACAACCAACTGAACACTAGAGATAAAGCAAATAAACGTGTGGTTCGAAAATGACTCATTTCCACTGTTGAACAGCGGCAAGTGACAGTTTACTAAGTACATACTGACAATGAGAACAAACCAACAGTTGGGGGTTAAACAGTGGCCTGATCTGACACCATCTTTACATCCGAGTCTGTAGGTTTGTAGGCACCGTGTGAGATAGAAAACTGTAAAATTTAAGATGTAAAAATATGTGTGTGGTAGCAGTGGAGTAGGGAAGTGGTAAAACCCCTTGAGTCTGTTGTGCAACAGCTGATCTGTAGTCAGGTTTAGAACTACAGCTGAACGTCAGCAAACAGACCTGAGCGCCTCTGGGCTTCACATGTGAAAAAAAAAAAAAAAAAGACATGTTCCTCTTTTTTATTTCAACTATATCACGTTAAAAGAAATCTACTATTGAAAAACTCGAGGCAGGAAACATGTAACGTGCCTAATCATGAATATAACATCCAAAATACAGGAAAAAGTGGTAACACCTTACTTGAAGGTCTAGTTTATAATGCATTAAGTGCACATTCATAAGACATTATAATGCATTTATAATGTATTATAAAAGTCATTATAACAGTTTATGATCATGTACAACAACTTATACCCAGGTTAATAAAGTATTATAAGTGCAGGCATAATCTTTTATAAATTGAGCTTTTGTAATGTTTTATACATCCATACCAAAGCAGTGTGAAGGAATTTATTTTTTTAGGTGGGGAACTTTAGTTAGGTTTTGTCACTGGTCCCTATACCCATCTATTTTAGGGATTTCATATTTATAAAAAAAAAAAAAAAAGTATGTTTGAATTAACAAAGATTGAGAGCTGCCACATTATTTTTTATTCATGTATAAAGCAACATGTAACACTTCTATTTACTGTCTCTGTTCTTTTAATGTTTTGTTTTTGCAAAATAAAGAGTTATTAAGAACACTTGGATGTATAATTTTTGACTTACACTTTACTTACAGGGTGGGGAAGCAAAATTTACAATGAACATTTAGTTGTTTTTTCTCAGCAGGCACGACGTCAATTGTTTTGAAACCAAACATATATTGATGTCATAATCATACCTAACACTATTATCCATACCTTTTCAGAAACTTTTGCCCATATGAGTAATCAGGAAAGCAAACGTCAAAGAGTGTGTGTTTTGCTGAATGCACTTGTCACACCAAAGGAGATTTCAAAAATAGTTGGAGTGTCCATAAAGACTGTTTATAATGGAAAGAAGAGAATGACTATGAGCAAAACTATTACGAGAAAGTCTGGAAGTGGAGGAAGCAACAAAAAACGTACCAAAGCTTTTATTAAAGCTCTCAAATCCAAAATCCTAAAGGATCCAACCAAATCCATGAGAAAAATGGCAATTGAACTTGAGGTAGACAACAAGACTGTTAGAAATGCAGTAAAATGTGATTTGAAGATTTAAATTCTCATGACTTTCAATACAGTAATTGGTCATACACTGTCTTTCAATCTCTGCCTCAAAATATTGTAAATTTTGCTTCCCCACCATGTAGAACCAGCAGATACTGCTCATAAGTCATCATACTTGTGTTTTAATATCATACATTTGCTAATAACCTTAGACAGTGTTGTCACTTTACTAAAAGCTCTTAAAGTCCTCCTCTAACTTATTATTGATGTCTCTAAGGCATTACTCAGTTTCAGAAACTACATGTCAGAGCAGTTCTCTGTGTCTTTATAACTGGATAGAGTTATGATGGTTAGAATGTGTATTGTAACCCAGGACTTGAGATTCTTCCTACAAACACTGTTGTCACTTTGGTATGGAGGTATAAAACATTATGAAAGCTGAATTTATAACACATTATGCCTACACTTTTAATACTTCATTAACCTTGGTATAAGTTGTTTTACATGATCATAAACTGTTGTAATGACTTTTATAATGCATTATAAATGCATTGTAATGTCTTATGAATGTGCACTTAATGCATTATAAACTAGACCTTCAAGTAAAGTGTTACCGAAAAAGTTGTGTTTTGTAACATAATGAATTACCATGATATATTACATACAACTAATTATGCAGATTTCTTTGCATATATGAAGATGCTTTTAACTACAGCGAACGTTTCTTTAACCCTGCACGTACAAATACAACTTAATTGTGAGCAGGAGTTATTCAGGTGTGCGGACACAGCTTTGTTTTTTTCTCACCAAATGCAAACTGACAACCTGAAGTCAACAGAATGAGAAGGCAGAGACACATTAATCGTGTTGACAGGGCCTTCTCGACAGCAGCTTCTCTCCAGTCACATCTTACACACAAGAGACAAATACACCTGAGGAGATAGAGGAAACATATTTGGGGCTTCTAAATGAGGATAGGAAGAGGATACGACAACGCAGGCCCATGATATCAGGGCCTATAATACAGAGGAAAGAGGGGAGACAAATGCTGCCTAGAAGGATGGAGTAAGTAAAGATTGGTGAAATATTTAAGGCTGCTTATGTGGGGGAAAGAAAGGTGAAAAAGATAAATTTCAACACCTTACACTTTGACTATTAAACACACATCTCGGGCTGCGATGTGTGCAAACTCAGCAGTGATATTCTCATATATTGTGCGAGGAAGGACATTAACAGATACACCCTTTCCTCTCTCCACTGCTCCACACCCTTGGAGTTTTTACCCTTTTTCCTCCACCTCTTGGATTTATTACCTCCTTTCCCTCCTCACCTCTCCAGTTCCAGTCTATCTTTCTACCTCCCGCTTCCATCAGACCATCTTTCTTTCTAATCCCTCCCAATTTCTCTTGATCTCATTCGCACTCCATCACCCCCACCTCCTCATTCCCGCATCTCTTTCACTCTCTTTTTTCCATCTCAGGCTTTCTCACCATACATCTCCACACACACACACACACACACCCCCACCCTTTCTTTCTCTGTGAAGGCACTGCAGCGTGTCTAATGGTTCAGCTCCTTCTCAGCAGATCCACCAAGTGGAGGCCAGCAGAGCAGCAGCCCCCGAATAACGCCTCCCAACCGTTGGCCTTATCAAGACTGACAGCCAGCTAGAACCAGAGCTATCACTAACACACACATGCACACACGCAAGACCGCAACGACGCATGCCTGCACATGCACACGATAAAGCTTGTGCACAGACAAATGGATGCACACTCATACAGACAGTTCCATGTATAACAAATGCTCTGACATGCAGGTGTAGACGTAGACGTAAAGCCACAGCAGCTCAGAAAAGCATGTACACACACCGAAAAAAAAACAAAAACAACGCAGTGTATGTGGGCGTATGCATGCACTGAAGTACAGACACACACTTAGATACAGCTGCTAAGTCACACTTAGTGTAGCTGGCATGAAATCACACTGTACCCATCACATAAACTGCAACCGGGCACACACGAGTACACACATACACACTGCAAATTGGATTTATGGATACAGACAGTGAACTGCAGAACAATGTGGGTGCCACTGAGAGTAGATACTGGAGAAAATAACAATCTAATCTACTACGGAGGGGAGAAGTATACTGCAGGCATAAAGAATCTACCCACGTGTGGAGAAGGAGGAGGAGGAAGAGGGGGGGGGGGCTCAGAAAGTAAAGGGGAGAAGGATGGAGATGGAGATGGAGGAGGAGACTGTAAGGATGAAGATCTACGAGGAGGACGGGGGGGGGGGGGGGGGGGGGGGGGGTAAAGAGTAGGGACGAAGAAGCATTAAAGGGGTAGTTTGGATTTTTAGGTAACAGCATTTTTAGCACCAGAAGAAGAAAACAGGAGTTTATTATAGTTGACGTGTTTCAAACCTGTACTTGATGCACGACGCTAAGCTACGTCAACACATTAGGAATTTTTCAATGTCAGGTTTGCTGAGTTTGGACTTAAGAGTGGCCCAGAAGAATGGACTTCTAAGAACACAAGTCACTCTAAGTTGACAGTAGCACGAAATGCAACTCAGGATATTTGCCAGCCAAGTCCATCTGAGTCACTAACAGTATTACAGTGCAGTAGTTTATAGTGTAGCAAGCAAATGCAACGACATTTCATTCCGTATACGCATGTGTATCTGAATGACAGTAAAGTCTGTCTAAGTTGAACAGTGTTATGCAAGTTACTTCCAAACTGTAATATATTACAGATTACTTGTTACTGTTATTTAAAAGTAAAACTTCCTTTCCTTACAATATTACTTTCTCAGAATTGTAATGCATTACATGACTCCTGTATTAGGATCAACATACGCACAACTGTAAATAGTACATATAGCTTTTTCAATTTGTCTTTATTTTTTGATTTTGCGCGTCTTCTGCTCTTGTGCGCTTTTTGTGCTTCGCTCCTGTAACCTGGAATTTCCCCTTGTGGGACAAATAAAGGCTTATCTTATCTTATCTAAGAGAGAGTAATTCGAATTTCAGAGATTTCGATATGTGTGAGTGGATTAGAGTGAGGGCAGATGTGAAGTCTAAATGAATTGGGATTGTGGGTGTGAAATTATGGAATGGACCTAATGACGCATTTAAGTTATCCACTCCTTTGGCGAAGTTAAAAAAAAAAAAAAAAAAGGAGTACTTTAGGTTTAAATTATTCAGAAATATTGAATTGAGATGGTAGATGTGTTTTTGTTGTTGACTTTTTTTATTTATTTATTTATTTTTTATTTATTATTATGGTGTAAATGCTGGATGCTGTACACATTTAAGTTGACGTAAGCAGTGTATTAGTTGAAAAGGATAGGCAAAAAAATAAGCTTTTGCTTCTAACCTATTCCTTTTTTTGGTTTTTATGTTTATTACAATTGATGTACTGAGTACAATGACTGATGTAAAACCAAAAATAAATTTATTCATTCATTATCTTATCTTAGCTTAGCTTAGCTTAGCTTACTTGTGAATTTCATACAAACTCTCGTCATAAATGCTGCATGAAACCCAAGACATGATAATTTTAAAAATCATCTAAAGGCGGTGCACATACTGTCATGTTTTTGCAATGATTTCACTGTTTTATTTATATTTTTGTCATTTTAGACCATAAAAGCAGTTCAAATTCTATAATATAATACAATATAATATAATGTTCCTTTCTCAATCGCACACTTTTTTTTCCCCGTGTAGTAATTTGGGGCTTATTTTGTTCATTTTGTTTCAATCTTTTCGTAACATTAAGTCAAAACTCTTATTCCAGAAGACTAAATGATGAAGATATAAATGAATAAACCAATCACACACTTCTAAATAAGCTTGATGTGAAATATGAAATCATTATTCAGCCTCATTTATCTCACATTTGAGACATATGTTGAAAACAGACTGATAGACAACATTTACGCTCAAAAGACAGTATTAAACAATTTCATTTTAGACACGTTTTCCACACTTACCTATTATTTTATTCATATAATCCACTACTTGTGAAGCTGAGACTTTGGTAAATCTATTTCAAGCATCAAAACACTTCATCCACATGAATGAAGGTGTGTTTTCACGAGAGATTTAAAAGTTTTCACAAACCTGACTTCAAATGTTCAGCATTTGGGCTAAATTGTCTCTTTCTACAATGCTGTAGGATGAAAACGGCTCAATTTTACATAAAGTTAAGTTTTTGAAGAGAATATTTTGATGTAAATCACTTGGGTTTTGTGGTATTTGCAAGCACTTTAAAACAGTGAATTTAAAAAAGTATGTAGAAGTCAAGAAAATCCCTCTGGAGCTCTGAAGGTGCTCATGATGCTTAAAGGAGTGACATAGTTTTCTTTTTAAAATGGAATTATGCATTTTAAAACATTTCCCTGTGGTTTACACAAACTGTAAATGCTCTGCTTGGGTCTGAATTCTTCATTCATTCAACTCCACAGGTCCATCTTCAACCCTATTTCTGAGTAATGACATGAGAAAGGTCGTTTTGAGCGCTGGCCCTTAAAATGCAAATGACCCCGCCCCTTTCAGGTTGTTGAGTGTGCTTTCTGTCCCGTTCAGCCACTTGTGTTCGTTAATACAACCAACAACTGAACATTTTAGGTATTTGGCCCGAAGTTTGCACATATTTTCAGTTTTTACTACAACCGCTGCTGCTGACAAACAATTATGACATACTCTGAGAAATGTTCGTCGGAAGTCTTGACCTTATATGTGCAAATGTCATGACGTAGCTAGTAATAAAATGTAAAAAAGTAAGAAGAAATTGAAACGGGTTGTAGAAATCCACTCGATTTTTGCCGGAATGAATATAAAGATAGCTTTGCAGCACCTGGAGGGTTCTAATTCAAACTGTATGAACTATTAGGGTCCGAATACACAAATAAATGAACCAAAGACGAATAAAAGTGGGTTTAGCAAAATATGACCCCTTTAAATGCTGTCACTGCAAAAATCAGCCCATTCTCCACCAATCATACACCCACCTATCGTACAGCCAATTATGGGTGATCTGTAAAAGCTGGACCTGAGGTGAATCTACACTGGAACAGAGATAAAGCAATGTACAGCTGTAGATGGAGGAAGAAGCAAAATGTACTGCCACCAAACACATTTACTCCCTGTATAAGCAAGCTCTAAAAATCATGGACAAAAAAACAATCAGGTACCACCACTGCCATATTCTCAAAAAATACAATTTGCTAATCTTGGAAAGTTTTAGTCATCTATGTTTTCTGAAGTTAATTTTCAACTGTACAAACAACTTAGTATCTGAACCACTCAGTCAATTTGTTGAGAGACAAAACAGAAACAGGGTCACCAGAAGCTCCTCAAACCTCAATTGCAAAATCCCATTCTGCAGGACAACTTTCAGACAGTCATCCTTCTCCTGTAAGAGTATTAAACTCTGGAACTCACTGCCATCAGAAATTAAATCCATCTCAGAGTTTAAGATGCACTGTAGTATTTATTTATTTATGTGTATTTATTCATTATTATTTTTTAGATTTTTACTGTTATTATCAGATTTTATTATTGTTATCTTTAACCCATAAAGACCCAGCATTACTTTTATGTCAGTTCCCAAATAAAATTTTCTCTATATCTAACCCTTCTTAAGTGATTTATTATCATTTATTTATAATATTATCCTCTGTATTTTGTATTTTATCAGTATAAATCAGGTATTTTCTTGTATTTAATTTAATGATCATGTACATGTTCATAAAAGCTCAGATTAACGTTGAGGGTTGTTGTATCACAAACAGAGAAAACTGAAGAAAAAGTGACTTTTTCAGCAAAGATATTATTAACAGAACATAAAAACAAGCATTTCCATCCACTGTCATTGGTCCAACTCCATTGGTTTTACTGGTAAATGAATGTTATAGAAGATGACAGTGTTTCCATGGTAACTACGGAACCTCTGAACGTCCAAATGGGTCATATCTGATGACCATGAAAAGATGACAAACTGAATTTTACACCAGTTATTTACATATATTGATAGAATTAATGGTTCAGAAGTTATTAAACATTTTAGATCAGTAGAGGCTTTTGATCACCAGTGGCTCTTTGGGTCTTTATGGGTTAATATAGGATTCATTTTATAGGATTTTACCATGTACATTGCTCAACCTGAGTACTGATTTTGTTTCACGTATACACTACATGAGATGACAATAAAGTGAACCTTGAACCTTAAACCTTGAAGATGTTCACCACTAGAACCAAAACCTGGTTAAAGACAAAACACAACTGTTCTCATCTGTAAATACTGTGTTTATTGTTTAGAAGAGTGAGTGAGTGAGTGAGTGAGTGAGTGCCTCATATCATATAAATGCAACACCGGATTATTGAATTGTATGGTATGATTCCTTATGGTATGACCCCTTCAGCCCTATCAGCCCGCCCGCGGGCCAAAAAAATTATATTAATATTCATCTACTATAAAAATACAATAAATCCAGACAATGAATGTTTTTTTCAACTTTTGCTCAAAGTTTAGACCCTAATGTTAATAAAAGTACATCAAAAGTGTATTTTAGTGCAAACTTTAATGTTCAAACGTGATTTTTAATCTTTGTGGGATGAAATATACGCTATTAAAAATCTCCGACACGAACAATTAATTTATGCATATCATCGTCAATCCAGCCGAAAAAAACAGGCGAGGATAAAAAAATTCCAATTTCTCTTTTAGTTTGTTACAGTTTACTCTGGCATAGTAATAGATACAATATTTTAGACAATGGGAATAGATTCTGTGAGGTCTCTAAATGTCCATAGACACCAAGAACATCCATATGAACCTTATTATTGTGAAGTAATTCTTCATTTTGGGTATGTCTTTTTAGGCATTTTTCCCCTGAAAATATGGTCAGGGTTAAACAGGTTAAATAATACATATTTTATATTGTACTGCAGTGTTGTGGAAGAACCCAACCGGGGACTAGAGCTAGCTATAAACTCTATATGCATCACATCAGCTGCAACTATGTTTGACTGCATTGTCCCTGTCAAATAAATAAATATATAAAGTAGAAAAGCACTCGGAAAGTGCAGACCTCCACCAAGGCAGATCACCCCCCTACCCCCAGTCACCACCAAAATTTAATCATTTGTTCCTTGTGCCAGTATCAACATGTCTTGAAAATTTCATCAACCCTCCTGCCGGTCACCACCAAAATTTTATAATTTGTTCCTTGTGCCAATATCAAAATGTCCTGAAAATTTTATCAAAGTCCTTCCATAACTTTTGGAGTTATCTTGCAAACAGACAGACAAACTGACAAACCAACAAACCCCCCCACCACCCCTATCACCACCAAAATTAAGTCAGTTGTTCCTTGTGCCAGTATCAACATGTCTTGAAAATTTCATCAACCCCCTCCCCCCCATCACCACCAAAATTAAGTCATTTGTTCCTTGTGCCAGTATCAAAATGTCCTGAAAATTTCATCAAAGTCCTTCCATAACTTTTGGAGTTATCTTGCTAACAGACAGACAAACCAAAACACCCCCCCACCCCCACCCCCACCCCCATCACCACCAACATTAAGTCATTTGTTCCTTGTGCCAGTATCAACATTTCCTGAAAATTTCATCAAAATCCTTCCATAATTTTTTGAGTTATCTTGCAAACAGACAGACAAACCAACAAACACACCCCCCACCCTCGCAGTCACCACCAAAATTTAATCATTTGTTCCTTGCACCAGTATCAACATGTCTTGAAAATTTCATCAACCCCCTCCCCCCCATCACCACCAAAATTAAGTAAATTGTTCCTTGTGCCAGTATCAACATTTCCTGAAAATTTCATCAAAATCCTTCCATAATTTTTTGAGTTATCTTGCTAACAGACAGACAAACCAACAACCCACCCACCCCCCGCAAACACCAAAATTTTATCATTTGTTCCTTGTGCCAGTATCAACATGTCTTGAAAATTTCATCAACCCCCTCCCCCCCATCACCACCAAAATTAAGTCAGTTGTTCCTTGTGCCGGTATCAACACTTCCTGAAAATTTCATCAAAAATCCATATATAATTTTTTGAGTTATCTTGCTAACAGACAAATAAACAAACAGACAAACCCCAATGTAAACATAACCTCTGCCGTTCCTTGGCGGAGGTAATAAAGTAACACAGCCACATAAAAAAAAAAAAAAAAGTCAATACAGTATCAACTCTGCACTATATTACCATTATAGTATCTCAGACTTCCTTGTCAAACAGAATCTTTCATCTCATTCTGTTTAAAACCACTGGACTACCTCGATAAAAACAGCACATTTACCTCACAGACTGTAGGAGTTGCTGGTCTCTAAGCCAATACTCCTGTTTGCTTCTGTAAAATGAGGCTGATCACTATCTGTTGAAGGTAATATTCTGACTTTGCAGTGCCTCGAACATCCCCTCTTCTTAAACTCTGAACTGAACCTTGTACATCACAGAAGGTTCACCAACAGCTGTTTGTGTGTCAGAGATACATCCTGTATTTCTCTGAAAAAGAAACTTAACCCCTGCCTGGAACACACTGTCAACCTCTTACCTTTATAGTGGTCGCATTACCCGTCGAATTTCATTTCCATGTGTTAACAGATTGATGAAGATAGAAAGATATAAAGGATATTACAGCCCTGTAGTTTGACAAATTAACATCATATCAGAGTCAAAGTCTAAGCAACCTCTGAATGTTTCACAGACATGAAAAAAAAAAAAAAATCGGTTTATACTGTTCTTAGAAACTACATTTATGGTGTAATGCAGTCATATCAGTAGATACCAATAGGACAATCATGATAGAAAGTGTATTTGACAGCCCCAGCACCACAACAGGAAACTTATCATATTATCAAGAGAGTGTTTAGAAAGAAAGGTTTTTTTTTGTTTGTTTTTTTTGTACTTTATTACCTCCGCCAAGGAGGTTAGGTTTTTGCTAGGGTTTGTTTGTCTGTTTGTCTGTTTGTTTGTTTGTCTGTCCGTTAGTGTGCAACATAACTCAAAAAGTTATGGACAGATTTGGATGAAATTTTCAGGGTTTGTTGGAAATGGGATAAGGAAGAAAAGATTAAATTTTGGTGGTGATCGGGGGTGGGGGGGCCCACGGGGGGCGCCACTGATCAGCCTTGGCGGAGGTCTGCGCTCTCCGAGTGCTTCTAGTTTGTTTGTTTGTTTGTCTGTTTGTTTGTCTGTCCGTTAGTGTGCAACATAACTCAAAAAGTTATGGACAGATTTTGATTAAATTTTCAGGGTTTGTTGGAAATGGGATAAGGAATAAATGATTAAATTTTGGTGGTGATCGGGGGTGGGGGGGCCCACGGGGGGGGGGCATTTCCAACAAACCCTGAAAATTTCATCAAAATCTGTCCATAACTTTTTGAGTTATGTTGCACACTAACAGACAGACAGACAGACAGACAAACAAACAAACCCTGGCAAAAACATAACCTCCTTGGCGTGGGGGGGCCCACAGGGGGGGCCACTGATCAGCCTTGGCGGAGGTCTGCGCTCTCCGAGTGCTTCTAGTTTTTTATTGTTTTAATATAAAATACAAAACAAACAGAAACACAGTCACAGGTCACAGGTACATTCACACATTTCCGTACTGTTTACTGTCCACAGATTGAATGAAAAGTCCCATTTTTTCCAGTGCTTTACACCCTTATGCTGTTGTAGGCAGAGATTGTGTGTCATCATTTCCATTAAATGGATTTGGTTGACAATTTTTATCACCAAGGAAATTGATGGAGGGTCCTTTTTAAGCCAGTATTTGGTGATGGCTTTTTTGCCTGCAGCAAGCAGTATTCTAAATAAATAGTCATTTTCCTGTAATTGCTCTGGGGGAATGCTAAAAAACAAAGTAGCCAATGACATATCAAAATGAACACCAAAAACTGAATACATCAACTTAATCATCTCTCCCCAAAAGCCAACAATACCAGGACAGGACCAGAATACATGTGCTTGATCTGCCTCAAGTGAACCGCACTCCCTCCTGCAGTAAAAATGAACTCCAGAAAAATGTGATTTTCGTGCAGGTGTAATAAAGGAACGGGCCAGACATTTCCAACAAGAAAGAAAGGTTTTGACGTTATGTCACAAATGTCAGTATATTGTATTAGAGAGATCTGGTCTGAAGTGTCAGCCAAGCCTCTATTGTTTCTGCCGGAATATCATTTTTCTGCTCGAGTCCACTGTAAATACATAGCTTACCAAGTCAATCCCAACCTCCTTTCCTTTAAATGAGTGATATTTTGCGTTTTTAAACTGAATTATGCATTTTCAAACATTTCCCTGTGCTCTACATAAACTGTAAATGCTCTGCTTGGGTCTGAATTCTTCATTAATTCAACTCCACAGCTCCATCTTTAGCACTATTTCTGAGTAATGACACCAGAAAGGTGGTTTTGAGCACCAGACTTTTAAATGCAAATAAGCCCCTTCAGGCCCCGCCCCCTCCAGGTTGTTGGCTGTGCTGCTCTGTCCTGTTCAACCAACAACTGAACATTTTAGGTAATCAGCTTGGTTTTTTTGGACATATTTTCAGTTTTTACTACAACCGCTGCTGCTAATAAAAAATTATGTCGTACTTGGAGAAATGTTCGTCGGAAGTCTTGACCTTATATGTGCAAATGTTGTGACGTAACTAGTTATAGATGTAACAAATTAAGCAGGAATTAAAACGCATTGCAGAAATCCACTTGATTTTTGTCAACAATTAATATAAAGATAGCTTTGCAGCACCTGGAGGGTTCAAATTCAAACTGTATGAACTATTAGGGTCCAAATACACAAATAAATGAACCAAAGACTAATAAAAGTGGGTTTAGCTAAATATGACCCCTTTAAGAACAGGCAGAAGTCAGTAAATTAAATTAAATTAAAATAAGGTACATATAGGTTAATTCTCCTGTCATTGTCCTTGGTGTTGATTAAGATCTGGAGTTGATCCCTGAGCACTTTCAATGGCAGCTCACTGCTACTAATGTGCTTTGTGCTAATGCTAATCTGTAATGCTAACTGCTGTGTGTGTGTTATGGGTAAAATATCAAGACTGAATTTCCCTACAGGGATAATAAAGTCAGTTAACCTTTATCTTTTCAACTTTAGTGAATTGTAAACGCAACAGCAAATGCAACAATGGCTGAATTTTTTCACAAAGCAGTTGTTATCACCACCACAACCTGCTGTCGAAAGAAACTGCATTCAGACTCAAAGACAAGAAGTGATAAAAGTTGAAGCAAAACAAGAGTCAACATTGTGGAATGGAGGAATGAAGTTTGCTGCTGTATGTGCAATGCACCCTCTATTCTGGTTAATAATAATAATAATAATAATAATACATTGGTTTTATATAGCGCTTTTCTAAGTACTCAAATACGCTTTACAATAAACAACCAAGGGACAAACATACATACAACGGGTAAACAGATACAAAGTTAATACTAAATGGTAATTTTTTTTTATTTTTATTTTTTTTCGAACATGCAAAGAAAATAAGACAAAACAAAGGAAATTAAAGCATAAAAAAAAATAACATTTAAATAGACAGAATCTATCTTCGAGCACATACAAGTCTGAATTTTGCATGGTCGAAAAGGAGTAGGACGAAGTATGAACTTATTTAATCCTACCCCTCAGTGCTTTTACACCTTTATCATTAACTTTATACAACAATCAGCCTATACTATTTCCCTAATTTTAGCATCGAACCACAGCAATCCATAATGCAGTAACTGAATTATCCACAACAGTATGTTCCTGTCAGTACAGTCGTACAAACAGACTCAACAAATCAAACATTCTCTTCAATAATTACAGCAGATTTATCAGTACATCATTCATAAACAAACAAGCCTCATTGTCATTAAATACTGTACCGCTCAAGAATCAATTCTTTATATCTTTTTTTTAAACTGAATTATGTTTGATATTTGTTTTATCTCCACACACAATTTGTTCCACAGTTTTACTCCACAAATGGTGATACAGAAACTTATAGAATTGAAGAGGAATTGAAGAACAAATACAGAGACAAATACGGACAAAAGACAAATATGGACAAAAGAAAAACACACAAAAGAAGGTAGATGACAGTGGAGGACGTTGAACGGGCAGTCAGTTTTCGAATGATGATCTGAAGAGGTGGGATTTGAGTTGGCTTTTAGACCAGTAACCTGATGACACACTGAGAGGAAAACTTGGGATGCTCTAACATACAGGGTGGGGAAGCAAAATTTACAATATTTTGAGGCAGGGATTGAAAGACAGTGTATGACCAATTAGTTTATTGAAAGTCATGAGAATTTATTTGCCACAAGAAAATGTACATAATAGAAAATGTTTTTATTCTATGTGTCCTCCTTCTTTCTCAATAACTGCCTTCACACGCTTCCTGAAACTTGCGCAAGTGTTCCTCAAATATTCAGGTGACAACTTCTCCCATTCTTCTTTAATAGTATCTTCCAGACTTTCTCGTAATAGTTTTGCTCATAGTCATTCTCTTCTTTCCATTCTAAACAGTCTTTATGGACACTCCAACTATTTTTGAAATCTCCTTTGGTATGACGAGTGCATTCAGCAAATCACACACTCTTTGACGTTTGCTTTCCTGATTACTCATATGGGCAAAAGTTTCTGAAAAGGTATGGATAATAGTGTTAGGTATGATTATGACATCAACATATGTTTGGTTTCAAAACAATTGACGTAGTGCCTGCTGAGAAAAAACAACTAAATGTTCATTGTAAATTTTGCTTCCCTACCCTGTACATGTACTGTAAACAATAAACTTTGCATTTTCCTCTAAATGACATAAGTAGGGGTAATTTTGTGTTAGCCATGGGTGCTTAGTGGCTGAACACCACCCCCTGCTGTTTATAGTTGGAGTGGATTTTTGAGTCACAAAATTCCTTTAAATCTGTCATTTTCCTGAACATAAGATACAATAATGAATTCATTTTTACAGTTGACAAACATGAAGAGAACTCCAAGGCACTCTCTTTAAGTATTAAAATGCCTGTATTCTCATGGCATGGTCATGTGTATGTAGCCGGTGGTGTCGGACTCTGCGTTGTGTTCTTTTTTTTTTCAAATGACGAGACCCGCACGTGTGTCCTTGGAGGCAGTCTCCATTTATTGTTCTGACAAAAATGATAAAACATAAAGACCTCCAATCAGCGAGCCCCGTAAAACACACTCCTCTCCCACAGAAATCCGGAACAAAAGGGCATACATTTAATCATTAAAACAAAATACAACATACCTGACAAAAATGATTAAATATAAAAACCTCCGGTCAGCGACCCCCGTAAAACACACTCCTGCACAAACCAAATGATAAAGAAATGTGTGTACAGGGTGGGGAAGCAAAATTTACAATGAACATTTAGTTGTTTTTTCTCAGCAGGCACTACGTCAATTGTTTTGAAACCAAACATATATTGATGTCATAATCATACCTAACACTATTATCCATACCTTTTCACAAACTTTTGCCCATATGAGTAATCAGGAAAGCAAACATCAAAGAGTGTGTGATTTGCTGAATGCACTCGTCACACCAAAGGAGATTTCAAAAATAGTTGGAGTGTCCATAAAGACTGTTTATAATGGAAAGAAGAGAATGACTATGAGCAAAACTATTACAAGAAAGTCTGGAAGATACTATTAAAGAAGAATGGGAGAAGTTGTCACCCCAATATTTGAGGAACACTTGCGCAAGTTTCAGGAAGCGTGTGAAGGCAGTTATTGAGAAAGAAGGAGGACACATAGAATAAAAACATTTTCTATTATGTACATTTTCTTGTGGCAAATAAATTCTCATGACTTTCAATAAACTAGTTGGTCATACACTGTCTTTCAATCCCTTTCAATCAAAATATTGTAAATTTTGATTCCCCACCCTGTAAGTACATTATAAGCGCCTGATACAGCCTAAACTAGCCGGTTCATGTAAAAAAAAAAATAAATTAACAAAGGTTAAACCAAAAATTTTCACAAACTGTACGGCTGCTTACCTCTCCCACAGAAATGCGGAACAAAAAGGAAGAGGCAAAGGCGCGAAAACTCCGGTTATTAAACTGTAAATTGTTCGCTGGGGAACAGAAAACCAACAGTTCCACACACTGACCTGGAGGCCCACAACATCAGGTACCAACCAAAAGAAATAAAAATAAAATGAACAGATTTTGTGTAATTATAACAATACACAACATAATATACATACCCACATTGCTGCTAAATAATTGACCCTGTTACACTTAGACCTACATATGACCATGCCATGAGAATAAAGGCATTTTAATACTTAAAGAGAGTGCCTTGGAGTTTTCTTTATGTTTGTCATCTACCTTATAAATCCCTTTTTCCAAAGAGCACCTCAAACAAACTCGTTTTTTGGGTCCTAGTAGCATTCCTTCCCAAGATTTTTTGTCATTTTTTACAGTTCTTGTTACAAAGTACAGGGGTTGGACAAAATAATGGAAACACCTTAAAAAATCAACAAAATATAATTTAATATGGTGTAGGTCCGCCTTTTGCGGCAATTACAGCCTCAATTCTCCGAGGTATTGATTCATACAACTTGTGAATTGTTTCCAAAGGAATTTTAAGCCATTCTTCAGTTAGAATACCCTCCAACTCTTTTAGAGACGATGGCGGTGGAAATCGAAGTCTTACTTGAATCTCTAAAACTGACCATAAATGCTCAATAATGTTGAGGTCTGGGGACTGTGCCGGCCATACGAGATGCTCAACTTCATTAGAATGTTCCTCATGCCATTCTTTAACAATTCTAGCTGTATGGATTGGGGCATTATCATCTTGAGGTGAAGGTGTTTCCATTATTTTGTCCAACCCCTGTACGTCGTATGAGATAATTGTTGCTTCGTATGTAATTATGATTCATGAATCTAAAATGTACTAATCCATCAACCTCAGTTTAAAGTGACTGTTAAGAGAATAATTAGTGGGTTTGATTTTTCTTTTATGCTTTTAACTGATCTAAAACAAGCAAATAGAGTTCCATCCTGCTTTAAGAAACTAAATTAACCCTTTCGTGCACGAATTATGAGAACCTTTATCAAATTTTTTTCCTGAGTGTTTTTATTCGTCTTTAGGCATGAAAAAAACAATGTGATTGAAAATTTTCTTCTGAAAAATACATAAAAAATAAAAAAAATTAAAAAAAATATACATAAAAAAAATAATAATGAAAAAAAAAAATCTTATGAACCTATTTTTCATGAAGTTGCAAAAATGTCCACTCAGCTGGACACCACACGTTTCATTTTTGACGCACAGAAACATGTATTTACTGATAAATTGTGTGAAAACTATGGGGAGGGCTTGTGATTCTGGGGGTTTATGCTACATAATGTTACCAATTCATGCCAGAAAAGATATGTAGTGTCTTAAAAGTTTAATAAAGATATGTGTTAAAAAAAAAAAAAAAAAAAAAAAGCTGTCCACTGGAGTGACCCCTGTGCATGAAAGGGTTAAATTAAAGAACTTCAATTAAAAAGTTTCTGCTGACATTGCTTCAGATCAGAGGGCAATAGATGGAGAGTGTTTCACCATCAATCACTGTGAATATATCTGCTCACAAGATGAGATTTGCATGTCGTCATCAATAACTGTTAAAGCTCCTGTCACACATGCTGCAGATGCACAAAAATAAACACATCTATCTATATATTCCTACAGTAGCACACAAGCGGGCCCTCTTAAGTACAGAAATATGATGTCACCCCCACCCCCTACCCTCCTTATTTGGCTTTGGACACAATGATCTCATCAAAACCTAGTGTGGAGACAAACTGAACGCACAGCCGCTGATATCACATCAACTCACACAAAAAGATTCACAGGAAGCACTCAATACGGGGCCAACAATGCACAACAAACCTTACATCACCTTCCTCTGTGTCCACTGCTCACTTTGTTCCAACACTGTGAAGGGGCGGGGCATGCAGCCAAGAATGGGCCAATTGTAAGTGGTTACTGTTTACATTGGCCAATCACTGCAGCCCAAAGTTGGATAGCAGCCAATGACAATATGTTCAGCAGGACAAGGGGGTGGGTGTTCACACAGGAGCAGAAATATGGCCATGACATGGAACATGTGCTGTGGGGGTTCACAAGGTGGTTCTATAATAGAGTAAAAACACACATTAAGGCTTTAACTGCAATAAAATGACAAAAATACATGAGTTCAAAAAGATAGTTTTCAGTTTAACCCTTTCATGCATGAATTAGGAGAACCTTAATCAAGATTTTTTCCTGAGTATTTTTCTTCCTCTTTAGGCATGAAAAAAACAATGCGATTAAAAATTTTCAAATGAAAGAAAAAGATTAATAAATAAATACTATATTAAAAAAATTAAAAATAAAGTTTAAAAAAAATAAAATAATAATAATAATAATAACAACAATAAAGAAAATGTTCTTATGAATCTTTTTTTCATGAAGTTGCAAAACTGTCAACTCAGCCGGACACCATGTGTTTCATTTTTGAAGCAAAGACACATGTATTTACTGATAAATTGTGTCAAAACTAGGGGGGGGGGGGGGGCTTGTGATTCTGGGGGTTTATACTCAGGGGAGATCTACACAATGTTACCAATTCATGTCAGAAAAGATATGGAATGTGTTAAAACTTTAATAAAGATATGTATTTTTTTTAAAAATCCATGAGTATACAAGAGAACAGCTGTAGAATAACTGTCCACTGGAGTGACCAGTATGCATGAAAGGGTTAATTTAACAATGAAATACATATCGTTTGTTATCAATTTGGCTGTAAGTAATTTAAGAATTTGGCAATTATTTAGACCAACATTGTTTTATGATTACCATGATTATAGTGGTAACTGATTCTAACAATGCAAGTTTAACTGATCAATTTCTAAACATGAAAAACACAAAAAGCGGTAAATCTTTGCCTTTTTAAAGCCAAAAACAAAATTAAAGTGACAAATTACACACAAATTAAAGTTTGTGGTTTTGATTTGTAAATAATTTAAATAGTCATTACATTATAAAAAAAATTATTCTATCACTTGGTTGGTAATTTTAAGATTACATTTCATGCCTGCACAATGGTTCAGTAAAATGAAATGTACTTAAGTATACGTTCGTGATCAAACTGATAGGAACTAAAAGAGCAGTGGTCTAATTTAGTTAACCCTTTCATGCATAGTTGTCTCTACAGTGGACAGCTATTCAAAGCTGTTCTCTTGTATATTCATGGGTTTTATTGTTTTAGTTGCATATCAGCCAACACAGTAGACACTTATGCACCATCTCAAACACTGCAATTCATGCCGTTACTGTAACTCTGCTGTTCTTGATAAACCTGATCTGCAGTGACATGTTATAGTGTAAATCAACAAACAAAACAGGGTTTTTTTGCATGTTATCTTCATGAAGTGAATAATAACTACTATTAGAGTATGTTAAAATGTGGGGAAACATCTGATTAGCAGCATTAAAAATGTTTTTATTGGATAGTTTTCCATATCACTTTCTGATATTAGGTTTTAAATACATGTTTCTTTGCTTCAAAAGTTAAATGCATGGGTTCCGGCTGAGGGGACATTTTTGTAACTCCTTAAAAAAAAAAAAAAAAAAACAACCTAAATCGCATGCTTTTTTCATGCCTAAAGACGAATAAAAACACTCAGGAAAAATATTGTGACTAAGGTTCTCATAATTGCATGAAAGGGTTAAATTATGTACAGTGAATATTAGGAATTTCTTCTAAGTGGGTGATCCCATAGCAATCTTAGCGAATACAAGAAAACATAATTTACTGTACTGATTCATAAATTTAATTTAATTTCAGTTGCATTAAAATCAACTTTTTACAGCAAAAATAGCTATTCTTGTTTTCCATTTTTTCTTATATTGTATTTTTTAATATCGTATTCTAATTCTTGTATAAACTAAAAGACGTGTTGGTTGATTTGCATAAACATTATCCATCACTTTAGCAGTGGCGGCACTAAGGGGGGGCATGGGGGGGCAAATGCCCCCCCAGTCACAACCTTTGCCCCCCCAGTTGCCCCCCCACCCAGATTTGGGCAAATCTTTGGGAAAACTCGGGCAACGAAGAAATATGAAAAATCCGTCAATGAAAGCGTACATAACACATTTTGATCCACTTATAATCCAACCAGACAGACATGCAGAGGCTGTTTCTTATGAATAATAGAGTTCTAGGTTCATAATGATACGTGTGCCTTCAGTTCTGGAATGGATTCATACCTCCGCTTGTATTGCATTCATCTTTCTTCTACGTAAGAAATGTAAAGCAAAGAATTAGCACGAGTAGCATAAGGACTAGATTTTTATGTTTTGAACCCACCTATTTATTACAAATAGTTTTGTTAACTGTTCAGGTCTGTTTTATCACTCAATTTAAATTTCTGCTAGAAGATTACACTGGTCAGTATGAAAGTGTACCTAAGCCTCCAGATGTTGTCAGTGTTTATACACATGTGCATGTAACGGAAGCCATTGTATACATACGATTTGTTTGATTAGTTGATTAGGCTATTAATTTTATTTTGTTTTCAACATTTATTAACTTGCATATATTGGCACTGCTGTTTGTTTGCTGCATGTTTTTCTGATGTGTTTAGAGAAATATGTGAAAGTAGATTGTACCTATTAAATAATCAGAACAGAAATTCTGAGTTGTTCATGCTGTAGTTTTTAACAAATGCCTTGAATACATTAAGTATTACCTGATTTGACCTAAAATTGCCTTCTATATAAAGTGTAACGGATAGGCTATACATTATATACAGGGTGTCCCATAAGTCTCCATACATAGGAGACATAATACATTCCATACATATATGATTCTAACATGTATTTCTTTATATTTCAGATAACCCAAAGAATGCATTTGAATAAAGAGCAACGAATTGAAATCATCCTGATGGCCGGTTCAGCAAGCAGTCGTATGGTTGCAAGCGCATTTAACAGAAAACATGGGACGAGTATCACACACGACACTGTGGCAAAACTTATTGTCAAGTTCAAAAAAACAGGAAGTGTTTTGGATCAATTTCTTCCCGACAAAATGGCAGTCATATAGAGCATATTATATAAATAAAAATGGTTTATGTCAAGAAACGTTTATTTTTCCTATATATGGAGACTTATGGGACACCCTGTACATACATACATACATACATACATACAGGGTGGGGAAGCAAAATTTACAAAATTTTAGGCAGGGATTGAAAGACAGTGTATGACCAAGTAGTTTATTGAAAGTCATGAGAATTTATTTGCCACAAGAAAATGTACATAATAGAAAATGTTTTTATTCTATGTGTCCTCCTTCTTTCTCAATAACTGCCTTCACACGCTTCCTGAAACTTGCGCAAGTGTTCCTCAAATATTTGGGTGACAACTTCTCCCATTCTTCTTTAATAGTATCTTCCAGACTTTCTCGTAATAGTTTTGCTCATAGTCATTCTCTTCTTTCCATTATAAACAGTCTTTATGGACACTCCAACTATTTTTGAAATCTCCTTTGGTGTGACGAGTGCATTCAGCAAATCACACACTCTTTGACGTTTGCTTTCCTGATTACTCATATGGGCAAAAGTTTCTGAAAAGGTATGGATAATAGTGTTAGGTATGATTATGACATCAATATATGTTTGGTTTCAAAACAACCGACGTAGTGCCTGCTGAGAAAAAACAACTAAATGTTCATTGTAAATTTTGCTTCCCCACCCTGTACATACATACATACATACAAACATACATACATATATATCAGCCACTAAAGCGCAACGCATTAATTTTTTTGTCCGCCCCCCCAACATTTTCTTTGCCCTCCAGTTGCCCCCCCACTTTTAAAATCCTGGTGCCGCCACTGCACTTCAGATCAGAAAAACATGTGAAATGTGAACTTAAAGCTCCTGCAGGTGCAGTACTGACACCGTCCCACCAGATGGCGGTAGTGAGCACTAAGGCCATTCTGAGCTGGTAGAAAAAAAAAACACAAACAACCACAAGAAAACCACAAAACCAAGATGGCGGTGCAAGAGACAGCATCTCAACTGTCCATGGCTCTTAAAGTCCAAGAATATCCCACCCTGAAGGTAAACGAAAGTACAAACTAACATATAATGATAGTCTGTTGATCTGCGTGCTGTTGTAAGGCATGATGCATCCGAGGCTTTTAGAAAACGGGGAATATTTGTTCATCAGAAAGCGACATCAGCGAACTTTACAGGGAGGCTAACGTTAGCTCGACTAGCTTAGCTAGGTAGTTACGGTTTATTAACTGCGTGTCGTTTTAAAACCACAACAAAGATAGTCGAGTGGGTCGGTTAGCAGTGACTAGTGGATATTTTTCTGCCGGTTTAGGTCTTTCTGTGATCTTGTTATCGACGTTAGGCAGGGCTGAGGGCCTCCAGGCTGGCTGGTTGTTCTGCTAAAATGGGTTATTTATACAGGTGAAATGTGAGTTTACGTTTGGCGTTTGTGTTGTCTGAAGTTGGATGAAGATAACTGACAAGCTGGATGACAAAAGGTAGTGTGTTGATTAGAAAGAATTCAACGGCCACGATAATCTGATCAGCATCCGTGTGATAGTTGAATTCAGTTAAAGGCTCATGATAACGTGGTAATAAATAGGAGCATGGGCAGAACATTAACTAACGTGGTCGCTCATTGTTTCATCAAACAGGCGTCAATAAATGTCATGCAGACGCGATTAGCTTGTTAGCTAGCTGGGTCGCTTTGATAAGACCAGCATTAGCTATTCTCGGGCACGAAAAAGACTGAACACAACCGACCCGATACGCATAATCGAGCATGTAAAACGAATGTGGCTGTTTGATGGATGAGTAGAAAGCACAGGGTAGAGGCCCCCCAGTCCTTCGAGTTAACGCAGTGTCATCAGATTGCTGCTGCCTCTCTGCACTTCAAAATGGCCAGCGAGAGAAATCACAGCCCGTTGCCGCACACACGCACTGTTCCTCCATTCCACATAACGTTACTGCGACACCACTGTTAAAAGACGAGCTGAAACAAGTCCGGGCTGCTTCCTGTGTTCACAGAGAAAAGGCAGCGTCGTCATACAAAGCACGGCTGTGAGTAGCAATGGGATTGACAGCTTTTGTGTGCTAACTAATGCTGTGATGTTGTCATGGTGCATAACGTGGCATTTCGGGTTGCTGGCTTTTGTTAACGTGTCTGTATGCTCAGAAAGTCTGGCTGTGGTTTAGGGATGTGTCTGTCTTTGGTCTGATGCTGCAGTGAGGATCGTAGTACATGATGGGCACCATTTTAAGACAGGCCAGATGGTTATAATTACATGTTGGGAATGTAGACAGGATTTCTAATTACAGCTGAGGGGAAATAATGTATATTTAATCTGGTGTTATATTTGTCAAAATTGTTCTCTCTCTCAAAAAAAAAAAAAAAAAAAAAAGCCTGGTTCAGACACTGAGAAAGATGTTAATCTGCATTGGTAGCATGTATATTATGTGTTGGGTACGTTGTCCTTGAGGGCATTTACAACCAGCATGTACCCTTACATTATTATTCACTCACTGACATGTTGCTTGCATGATAAAAGAGCTCAGTCTTTCCATTGTCAGTGGGTGGCTTATATTATCACCATATGGCTGGAAATACTACATGAGAGAAAATAAATGCTGCTACTAATAATACAATTACATATTTAAATAATGAGCCTGTAGTCAAGACAAGTCAATATGTACTTTGAGAGTTGCTAAAATTACCTGAGCAAGTCATGCTGTCATCATTCTAATTATTCTTGTCATTCTTAATATACACTGTTTGTTGCAGGCCTCTTGATTTAGTCTGGTGTCTGCTTTTTAACACAGAGCCACCTCCCAACAAATAATGAAAGACAGTCTCTCACACAGTATCAGTGTCTGAAATGTGTTCTTAACATATCCGCTGTTACATAAGGTGGTATAAAACCTCTTAACTGTAATAGTTTTTACATTCAGTGAGTCATGGAAATCATTAGAGAAATTTAGGTTTTTTTCCAATTTGAAACAAGCAGATTTGGTAGTAATTACTTTAGATAATCGAGTTTTTAGCGTTTTGTAGGGGATATGAAACTTTGAATATTAATCTTTTGCATGTTATGGTTTTCTGTTGCCAATTTGATTATAGATGAGGACATCTGTTGCCTCTCTTTCTCCCGTTACAGTATTTTATTGTATGGACAAAAGGCTGAAATCATTTCAAACTAGGTACAGTAAATTAAGGATGCACCGTTATTATAATATTATTAGCCAGAGATCGGTATTAGCTGTTATCTGCGTCAGTGACCGTTATCCCGGTAATTTAATCCTTAATCCTGATAAGTTAATTATTAGCGAGTCTGATTCATAAATTCCTGTATTTGAATTTGTGTTCCTTCACATATGATTAGCTGAAGGGGTGGATTTTTCTCTCTGGCTCAAAACAGGGAATAAATAACAACAGAAATGAACAAAAAAGCATCAATAAAATCATTATTGTAAACATTGATATCAGCCAAGAAGTGTCCAAGGTTGCATCTACCATTATGACTTTAGCTATATTGTACAGATACAGATTTGGCTAATGCAGTGACGTACATACCTATATTTTCATTCCATAAGCAAATACAAGGAAAGATACTAAAAGAAATAGGAAGAATGATTGAAGCCAACAGTTTCCAGTCGACATAATGAGGTCTCGAGTGTCCAACCACACACCTTGACTGGGCGTGACTTAATTCTGTTCTTCTACATCTTGATATAATCATCGTGACGTCTCTGGCTGGTGAACCTGCACTTCTTTACCGATGAGTTGACCTGCAGCCAAGTGTGTCATCAGAAATCAATATTTGTTGGTCAGACACTGAGCCCTGGAATGTGTCTGTGGCGAATTCTAATCTGGATATAAATGTGAGGCAAGAACATGGACACTGATGTTATAGCCTTTTTCTATTCTTATCACATTCATATTTATGAAGACTTGCTGCTGCACATGACACCGGACACTGTTTTGATGTGGAATCAGATCTAATATGCAGCATCTCAAAATAGTAACTGCATTCTCCAACTTCCAACAAGTAACAATGTCCTCTGTTCTATCGTGTTTTTTTTTTTTTTTCATAGTTCTCATCTCCAGCTGCAGTTATGTTTTAGAAGAATGTGCTCTAACTGAAAAGAAAAGGAGGCTTCAGGATATTTTATTCAACATCTCAGAAACTGAATCATAATCACAAAAGGAATCATAAAGTTCCTAGTTATATGCAAAGTCATTATGTTAATGCTGTAGTTGAGAAGAAAAGGACCACAGTTTTTTAAATTTTGCATAGATAATAGCCTAGTCCTTATACTTGGTGAAGTCTTAGGATGTAGCCTAATATATTTCATGATCTGGGAGTCAGTAATGAGGCCCAAAATTAAATCGCAATTTAGACACATGACAAATAAAAGGGTGTCATTGACTATTGTGCTGAAGTTGAAAGTTTACTCTTGTATTGCACATATTGGAGTTTGTACTGCAGCGTTGTAAACACAGTACTGTGTGATGTTAAATGTAGCTACAACTGGGTGTTGTAGATAATGGCCAGAAGAAAGAAATTTTTGTCACACCGCCTGTTTCAACTCTGCTTCATAAAAAAAATCCAATTCAGAGTCATCTAAGGGTGAATTACATAAGTAAAACATCCTCTTCCCTCACAGGGTTTCACTCAAATGCCTGTTCTTTGTTAAACTTGAATGTCTGATGCACTGTGGGTAATGTCCTGTGGAATTGTCTCCTCAGGTCCCGTATGAGACTCTGAACAAACGTTTCAGAGCGGCTCAGAAAAACATCGACCGGGAGACAAGTCACGTGACCATGGTGGTTGCAGAGCTGGAGAAGACACTGAGCAGCTTCCCAGTGGTGGACTCTGTGGTGTCACTGCTGGACGGCGTGGTGGAGAAACTCAGTGCCCTGAAGAGGAAGGTAAGGACCAATATGCACTGTAGGTCTGGGTACGTTTTCACCTTCACATATCAAACCAGCACAATCCAGTTTACAGTCAGTTGTAGCTATAAATTATTAGCAGAGCCCTGGACATTTTTATTGCCATTTATGCATCTCCTCATATTATTATCAGTAATACAAACCAGCCATTTTGGAGAGATGCATCACAGTTTTATTTTATGAATCTTATTGAAAGCCTATACACCTACTAAATGCTTAATAAATGAGACCAATTCTATGAATTTAAGCAGAGTCAATAAAATAAGCGAGAATCTAAGCCAGTCACAATTAACAATATGAGTATTCAGTTCAAATGATGTTTTTGGGTTTTTTTTAATAAATAAAATCTCCTCAAAACTACCTTGGGGTCTGAACCTTTAGGACTTCATGAACAGGTGTTGTAGGTTTAAAAACTTTCAAAGTGTTTGCATGTATTAGACACAGTTTGTCGTATTCCACGAGCTACAATACTTGGTTACTAGCATAAAGAAAAGGGAGCACAGAATAATACAAATTTATATGATTTTATTTCCCTCAAACTGGCCGCTGTGTTTTCCACATATTAGATTCAGATTTTACATTGACCGTGCTCACACCAGTGTAGATTAATTTGAATGTGAATTTGTTTCCATGATCATTTGAAGCTTATCTGATACTAAGATGCAAAACCAAACCTGAAACCTATTTACATTGATGGAACATCATTCATCACTACTAGCACAGTTGTCGTTCAGTGTTCCAGTTTGAGTTATCCCTTTCTCTCATTACTGTTTTCAGAAAGATGTTGTGATATAAATAGTGATCACAGAGATCATCGGAGTTAACAGAACACTGGTATTACTTCGAACTACTGCTGTGAGTGTCAGGTTTGTCAAAGGAATAGTTGAGTCGATGTTTTCAAGGTCTTTTTTTTTTTACTTGGTTGATGCTGATAATCAAGGTCTGAACACGTTTCACAAAGACGGTACAATATGTCGGAAATCCTCAGTGTCACCTTCTCTTTAGCAGTGAAAAGTTAAAGGCGCGCTGATGTTTCCCAAAGGTACCTGTAGACGCCACCAGTAGCTTTTCATCTACAAACCAGATCTGCTTTGGTTGGAGCCAACTCTTAAAAGCCTCATTACTCACCTCTGTACAAAAGCACTGTACTGTGGCTGTGTTTTCTTTAATGGTAAAGCTGTGGCCTTGGTCAACTGTTGGAATGCTGCCTGGCTGGTTCTTGAATCAACCATGAGCTGAAACAGTAGAAAACAAATAGAGAGAAAAACACTTTATTTTAAAGGCCTGAAAATCATCCAGAGGTTGATGTAAAAAGGCTGTTAGTGTGTAGCGCATACTTGTTTTCAAGATTTTTAAGATTCAAGATCTTTATTTGTCCACCCCTGTGCAAACTGCATAGTTTTAGAAGATAAAATATAATATAAAATGTACATATGAATATACAGTGTAAATGGCGGTAATATGTGCAATATGTTACAAAATGTGCAATATGTGTGATTTGATTGTTTGTGTGTGTTTGGGGGGAGCTGAGTGTTATGTTGGGGGTTTGTAAGTGAAATAACTCACAATATATGATGATTATATGTGGATAAAGTGACTGTGTAGTTTTTGATACAGATACAGTCCATCATGCTGTCTTTACAACTGACTGACAAATACACCTAAAGAAACCAAAAGCAGGAACTCTGCATGTATTCACTGCACCGTGGTTTCAGTTTTACATCATTTAAAAACTCAGAATAATGTACAAAAAATGTGCATAGAGACTAAGCTTATTACCCCTTAAACACACACTTATAGTTTTCAATGCATTTACAGCATTTTCCCTTTGTTTATCAAAGGCTTAGATGCATAAATGGGGCAAGAAAATGTAAAGTATAGTTGAATAAAAAATTTGTGCAAAAAATGGAAAAGCAATGAGATATTAAAAATTCAGAATTTAGTCATTTCTGATTCTCCACATTGATTTCACATCCATTTGGGTTAGATGTTAGATGGGCGCTGCTAAGCCTTGTTGTGTGTGATATTTGGTCACAGTTTATCAGTAACATATTGCTGCAGGAAGTAATGTGAAATATTTCCATTGTGGAATTTTGTCTCTCCCTGTACGTTAATCATTGCTTGCTGTGATAGTAACATATTTCTGAAGTTGCGTGTAATCACTGACACAGGAAGAATATTTAGTCAGGAGATTTGCCAATATTTACAGTGTAATGCAGCCGTATTACTTATGCATATGAATCAAATACTCATTAAAGTCAGTGTTAAAGTTGTTTGATTATTTCCTCTGTGTGTCGCAAAGGCGGCCGAGTCCATCCAGGCGGAGGATGAGAGCGCCAAGCTGTGCAAGCGTCGCATCGAGCATTTGAAGGAGCACAGCAGCGACCAGCCGGCCTCCGTCAACCTGTGGAAGAAGAAACGCATGGACCGCATGATGGTGGAGCATCTGCTGCGCTGCGGATACTACAACACCGCCGTTAAACTGGCCAGACAGAGCGGTATAGAGGTAATCATCCGTTTGGGAAGCATCCGTGTTGTCTCAAGGTGGTTCAGAGGACTCAGGAGTTAGAGGTCATGTAAATAAATACACATGTGTAAAGAAACTCAACTGCACACAGTGTTTTCTATGTGAAAACACACATAAGGAAATAGTTTGTTGTTGTACTGGCCCGTTTTAACTTCTTTATTGTTGCTGTTGGGCGGAAATCTCGTAAGGTTTGTTTTTTGGGGGTTTCTTTTTGTCATAAAATGATTCTATTGGTCAGTCCTCATGTTGGCCTGACAGTCTTAGAACTATTTAACCAATGAAAGTGTTGAAATCGGCCTGTGACTGCATCTCTTAACTCCATTCATTTATTTAGAATATACATTATTTTTCCAGTTTAGTGAAAAATAACCTTTTTGGACATAAGTAGGTAAGTAAGTAAGTAAATTTTATTTATAGAGCACTTTTCACAGACAGTCACAAAGTGCTTTATCAATTCAAATCAGAATCAAATCAAGTTTACAGAGACCCAACAGAATCCTTCAGGAGCAAACACTTGTGATTGGTGACAGTGGCGAGGAAAAACTTCCCTTTAACAGCAGAAACCTCGAGCAGACCCAGACTCCTGAAGGATGGCCGTCTACCTTGACCAGTTGGGGTTAAAGAGAGAAAGGAGAAGAAAAGAGAGAGCGATAGAGATATAGAGAGACTGGGGGAGGGGGGGGGGACACATGGAGTACTTTATGATGAATTATGATGAATACATAAAGTGTAATCAGTTTGTGGTGGTCCTGGGTCAGGTGGGAGACTAAAAAGCCTTTTTGAACAGGAGGGTTTTGAGGTGTTTTTTAAAGCTCTCTACAGAGTCCATGGACCGTAGGTGTAGAGGCAGGTCATTCCATAGACGTGGTGCCACAGCTTTAAAAGACCTGTCACCGCGTGTGCTAAAACAGGTGCGTGGAACCATCAGCAGGTGCTGTCCTGAAGACCTCAAGCTATGAGTCGAGCTGTAGGGCTGGATCAGGGAAGCAATGTATGCAGGGGCCTGGCCATGTAGAGCCCAGAAAGTTAGCACCAGAATTTTGAAATGAAAACATAAGAGGTTTCCGCCCGACAACGACGAAATGTGCGTTTCAACAGTAGTGAGTGCATTTGACAGGTCTTTAAATTCCACACATCTGTCTGTTTCTTTAGGATCTGGTGAACATTGAGATGTTTCTCACAGCTAAAGAGGTGGAAGAATCTCTGGAGAGACAGGAGACGGCTACCTGCTTAGCCTGGTGCCACGACAATAAGTCCCGTCTGCGCAAGATGAAGGTCTTTATTCTTTTTTTTTTTTTTTTTTTTTTTTTTTCCATATGTCAAAAAAATTAATGCAAAAACACAAATATTTGTAATGTATTGACTGTTTTAAGCAGCCATGTCAAGCCACCAAGGGAGAGTACATGTATAAGTACCCACTGGTTTTGTATATCCCAGGTTTTCTGCAACAGGAAACTGCAATTTAACATTATTGCCCTTAAACAGACATGTCAAGATTTAATTATTCTTTCAGCGTGCTCTGGCAGTAGCTGCAAGTTAACGTCTTAATCCTCAGATTAACCTACTAAACCAGAAAGTGCTCAGGAGACTCCGGTCAAGATGCGTGTCATTCACATTCAACCTTTTACTGAGTAGAGACGGACAAAATACAAATATCTGATTAACAGTTACAGGACATTGTTCTGTTGAGAATGTTTGAAATTTTTTGATAATGTGGAATAAAAGGTTTTGTTTGGTCACAGCACATTAGGAAAGGCTTTCCAGATATTTTCAAGTTTAGGTGATAATTGTTCTTTCTGTAAATGCAACCTGCTACAGTCATAAGATTTTGTTTTTGTTTTATTTACACCATTTCCAATATGTATTCCAGGGTTTTCCTTTGGTTTGTAAAGGGCTTAGATTGCTGTTATGATTTCTTTATTGTTGAGTGAAAACTGTATTATTTATGCATGCATAATTTTAGATAAATGTCAAAATATTCTTTAGAAAATAGCAGAAATACTCAAAACACATCTGCTCACAGGTGAAGTTGCACAGTTGTAATTTAGCTAAAACTCGTAACTAGCATTATAAAGCCTATTTCCACAAAAATACCGTCTGTGCAGGAGAATGTAGTGTCCTTGCTTTCCAGGGAGGTATAGGTTGTGTTAGATGTGTTAATTTATTTCTTCGGGTGCATTTCTTATAATGATAGAAAAACTATTCATTACACGAGGCTTTAAACTCCATCAGCACTGCAGCAGTTTTATAAAACAGATTTGTTTCTTTCCTGCTCTGTCCCAGGTCAGTGAAGGGCGACATTGGAAGACAGTGTTTTTTGGGTGTTTTTTTGACACTTCAGCTGATTAAAGTGAATTACATCCTTTTTGTTTCTTTTTCCAGAGTTGTCTGGAGTTCAGTCTGAGAATCCAGGAGTTCATTGAGCTCATCAGACAAAACAAACGCATGGATGCAGTCAGGTACAACCACAGCACGCCGTTCGGTTCAGAAACACGAACAATACAGATAAACCTGTTAAAGCTTTAACTTTTATCATCACCTGACTCTGACTGAACCATTTCCACGGCTCTTATGTGAATGTGTCTCTGTGTGAATATCAGACATGCAAGAAAACACTTCAGCCAAGCAGAGGGAGGGCAGCTGGATGAGGTTCGGCAGGTGATGGGTATGCTGGCCTTCCCATCCGACACACACATCTCTCCATACAAGGTAACACACTCTGTTCCATTGTACATGTGTACGCCATCGTGTTTTATATGGTCAGACACCTGTTTATATACAAGTAGTAATAATAATAATATACAATTTTACTTTTTACATTTCACACATGAAAATTGAAGGATAAATGCAATTGAATTCATTGGTGTGATCTTAGACCACGAAATCTGCTCAAAACTGCACATTATGACTTTCATCACCAATTTTTCATCAAATCTGTAAAATATGAGTCATAGCCGAAGTGTCTCGAATCCGTAAGTCTTTCCGTGATTGTGCACCTGAATCTCTTCCCTCACAGTGAACAATTCCGATGTGTACTCCTCTATATACAGTCCATTTGTTTACAAACAGAGCTGGTAGGTCACTCAGGTATTTTCAGAAATTTGTCGCAACATGCATTGTGGGAAGCGGAGCTCCATGCAGCCGCATTATGGCCGCAGGGGCAACAAACACAAAAATGGCTTCATTGTCTCCTGCTACTGCTAAGATTACAAGCTCTAAAATTTCCAGATTTGATTCAGTTTAAAACAGCACAACTACTATTTAAAGCAAGACATAAAGTTACTTTCAAATAAAATACAGAAATTATTCTCAGAGAGAGAAGGGGGATCTAATCTAAATCTGAATTTGAAGATGCATTTTGTCAAAACAACTGTAGAAAGGATATGTGTTTCAATCATAGTCTATGGAACAGTCTAACAGATGAATTAAAGCAAAGCAAAAACATAAATCAGTTTAAAAGAAAATATAAAATACAATTTTTAAATAAATTTAAGTGTGAGGAAAAGCAGTTTAATCCAGGATGGTAAGAAAGAAATTTAGCTGTATTGTTTTGTGCTGTTCTGTTAATTTAAACAGATTAATTTGAGTTGTGGGTAATGGGAAGGGGGAAGGAACAGATAAGTTTAAACTTATACCTACCCCTTTTCAAATATGGCAAGAAAAGCAAATGTCAACGTGCCATGTAAGAACTGCAAATGTTTAACATGTTTGAAATAAAAAATCTGTCTAAAATCAAAGTATTGTAGATCAGCCTTATCACACTAATGTTCCTCTCAATAAATACACTCTGTAGTTAAATGAATCGTATATTTTAGAGGTGGCTAGTGTGAGGAACAACATGATTGAATCGTAGAAATGGTTACCTGCTCACTGGCTGAAATCCTTTCTAATATTTGATTCAAATACTCAGAAGAGTAATGTTAGACATGAATGACTTCATCGAGAAGCCCTGAGAAAATATCACAGCTGCAGACCTGCCACTAGATGGCGACTCTTGCCTCTTTACAGTGCATTCCCTCATGTCCTTTCCCAGTCCTCTCCTTATGTACCTGCTTTTAGTTGAGGTTTAGTCGCAGTGGATGAGAATTCACTTATGTGGCATCAGTGTCTTTCCAGAGCTGTAAAAATATGAGTCACAGTGGCTTTGACCTCCTGAGGGTTACACTTAAATAAGGAGGATCAAACTCCCAACTGTGACCTCAATTAGACAGTGCAGGTAATTTACACTTGATCTGTGCCTTTGAGAAACAGAAACAGGCCTATTTACACCTGCCGCTGTGTTTGGAAAGCAACGAGCTGTTAATCACAGTTTGGTGAAAACAAACGCGTCATTGGAAAGCAAGTTAATGTGCAAAAACAGATGCACCTAAGCAGAACTCTCAATACACAGACTGAAAACTGGGCTTGTGTCTGGATTTGTTGATAATCATCACTACCATCATGGCGGTGTTTCCATTTTCCACCACAGAAAAATGTGGATAAACTTCTTTAGGGCAACACACTGTTTCCGTGTAATGTAGTGAAGGTCGTCTCCCATGTCTTCACTACTGTTCACTGTATTTTATGCTGTCAAACATGTAAAAATAATACATTATAGAATATGTGTGTCTGTTTCTGTTTTTCTGAATGATTCTGTATCTAATATAGAATAATATATTTCATTTAGAAATTCTCAGTCTGTGCTGAAATAGATGTTGACGTCCCAGTCAGTTCTTTTCTTTTTTTTCTTTTTGTTAACTTCTTTTCTCTTTTCTTCTGTCCTTGTTCCATCAGGACCTTCTGGATCCAGCTCGCTGGAAGATGCTGATTCAGCAGTTCCGCTACGACAACTACAGACTGCACCAACTGGGAAACAACTCCGTGTTCACTATCACCTTACAGGCTGGATTGTCTGCCATTAAGACACCGTATCCTGACACTTATCAGCTTTCAGTAGTCCTTTATCTTCTCAGTTACACACCGCTTCAGTTTAGATCTATGGGATGAAAGTTTAGCTCGTATAAAGTTTACAGATGAAATAATGAGGCTGAGTTATTTTAGCTCATCATGTGTTTACCCTGAGGCTGCAAAGTGAAGTTTATTGAATGGGCTTTTTGCCTCTTCTGCAATTTTCAGTTCTTCTCTTTACTGTTTTTTTTACAGTTGAATTTGGGCATCATAGGTAAAAACAATGAAAGTGGTCTTTAGGGCTGTGTGATAGGATGATAGATATAAATGTAGCTCATTATCTTACTTTTTATGTCCACCTTTTACATCATATGGATGCTGCTTTAGGTTCTTTGACATAACACGTATTCAGCCAGTGTGTTGTGTTTTATATTTTCTATGTCTACACTGTCTTAGTTTGCCGCTATAGTTATAATTAAAATGTTATATACACTATTATGAAAAACATACGACTTCAGTACTGTGCAAACGTCTTAGGCCACATTCATCTTTGTTGCCTTTTCAGGGTTGAAATGATCATACGGATTTATTTCTTGTTCTTCTTTTCTGGTACATCTAAAGGTACATTTGTTTGGACAAATAACAGCAAAAATAGCTCATAGTAGTTTAATTTCAGAGCTGATATCTATCCATTTTCCATGTTTTCTTGATAATAACCAATATCACTTCAGTTCTTACATCAATATCTATGACATTGTACTGACAAAAACAGTGCTTTTAGGCATTCCATGTTTTCTTTTCTGTCTGTTTTAGTCACATGATACACACAGGAGTTAGGACTTGATTGCATAACCATTGTTTTTGATGACTTTTGATGGTTTAATATTTTTTTCCACGACCGTATATTAGACTGGATCTAAATACAGAGACAGATGTGTATGTGTGGTCATTAGCACTTTACTCAACCAACAAATCTAGAACTTTTGCACAGTACTGTAGATCATGACTTAAATATACTGTTTGGATATGAATTATTATTTGTCAGATATCAGATTTTGGTTAAATTGCACAGACATTTTATCTATTCCATTGATGCTTTCTGGTATGAGTTCAGTTTTAAAAAATGATCTTAAATGACAAATGAAAGAAATTTCCCCCTTAACTTGTTGCCACAGTCAGTGCTACAAGGAGGACGGTACCTCGAAGAACCCAGACTGCCCTGTGTGCAGTAAATCCTTAAACAAGTTGGCTCAACCTCTACCCATGGCTCACTGTGCCAACTCCAGACTAGTCTGTAAGATCTCTGGAGAGGTGATGAATGAAAACAACCCTCCGATGATGCTGCCGAATGGATACGTCTACGGCTACAATGTGAGTACCCTCCGCACCAAAACACAGACATAATACTGCGGTCTGTGCGTCTATGACTAAAGCTGGACACACACTTGACGACTGTGAGCTGGACCGAACCGTAACTGTTCTTGTGTGTTCATAGTCAACAGGTTAATTATACACAAACACAGGTGTTGAGTGTTTACAACAAGATTCTGACATTCTCAGAAGTTTGAAACATGTTTAATATGATTGAACCAGACGATGTCAGAGACTGAAAGTGCCTAAGAGAAATGACAAGTCAGAATCAGAATACCGTTACTGTCATTTTACCAAGTACAACGAAATTGAGGTAGAGCTTTCAGGTTCAGTACAGACAATTAAAAGACAAACAACAAATACCAGTAAAACACACAGTATAGTTCAGTAATTTACTTTTTTTTTTTTTTTTTTAAATTGCAAACTAAGAGTATTTGTAAAAAAAAAAAAAAAAAAAAAAAAAGAATAGAATTTAAATAGTGCAAATAACATGAGAAATAGTGCAACTGATGAGGAGATGAGTAGGCAAAGATAAATAGTGTGAAAATAAATAATTGCCTGTAGTACTGCCATATAGCAGCCAATAATGCAATAACAGCTAATAACATAATACCCTGCCATTAATATAATACATTGTTTGTTATTGCAACCATAATTAAGGAGAGAGTGCTGCATCGTACATATCCTTAATGAATAAATATGATAGCTGTGCCATCCACTGTACCTATTTTTGAGGAGCAAACTGCAAAATATCTTTTATTTGTTAGAAATGCAGATGTATTTATGTATTGTTACTTTATCAGCCGCAGTTATTACATTTTGAAAGGATTTTTTAAACGGCAGGTCAATAACTTATTAAGCTTTTGGTTGATGGATTTATCCTTTTTATCTATATTATGAAATTATACTTATGTTGCTTTATTGCACCCATTTTATGTACAGCCCTTTGTGATTTTTATCTGTGAGAAGCGCTTTATAAATAAACTTTACTTACTTATTACATTATTGTTAACTTATTACATTTAAAATGGCCTAAATCATTATGTTATCGTTTGCTATATGCCATAATATTGCAATAATTTGTATGGGAGTTAATCGTCCGATAAAATTCCATTATTGTGTCGGCACTAATAGTGGACTCCTGTGTTGAACGTTGACTTAAATCTGCTCCAGTCGGTTCAGTCTTTGTGTCCAGTCCCTCATCTTGTTGTTAAGTGTGTGTCCATCTTAAACACTGTACGGAAATGAGAAAAGTCAAACGTGATTCCCTTCTTAATTTATCGTTTTCTCCTCTTCGTCCCTTCTAGTCCCTTCTGTCTATTCGCCAAGACGACAAAGTGGTGTGTCCCAGAACCAAAGAAGTCTTCAACTTCTCTCAGGCTGAGAAGGTCTACATCATGTGATCGCACAGATGAGCGGTCTGAGTGACCACGTACGGCCCTTCGTCCATCACCTGTGACTTGGCCCACTCAGAGAGCCACCTGTGGAGCTGTGATCCAGTGCCCTTTCCCCCCCTCCCCCACTCAGAGACACACCGACCCCCCTCCTCTCCAAACCATGATTGTCTCCAGTCAGCCGATTCTACAACCCTTCTCTTCCCCGTCCCCTTCTATCCCACAGAAACTGGGCTCTTCTCCCTTCAGACTCTTAGATGTGGCTAGAAAACAGTTTGTTTGATCTGTTCAAGCACATGGACTATCAACATTGTCATTATATTACAGGCCTTCACTCTGACCAGTAGAGACTAGAGAAAAGGACTGAGGGTGGAAAATCCGCTAGGTAGATGTTTGATTTTACGACAACAAATAAAAACTTGTTGAGGTTACTTTGATGTTTATTTTCTTTCCCTAGTGGTGTTCTTTTGTAACTTGAATAACATGTTGCAGGACTTTATTAACTCCGTATCACAATACTTACAGATTATTAACACATGAGACTTCGAACATGACTGATCACGTGGCTGCATCGTATCCTGTGATGCATGCTGTGCTGTGTTTGTGGTGGATTTTCAGGGAGACATTGATAATATTGATGATGATGATAACTGTCTCTGTTGAACTGCCTACTTTTTGCATTTCATTCCCCCTCTCGACTGTGAAACTGGAGCCTGGTTTGGGCTCCTTTTCAAATGTAAATATTAGGTAGGGATTGAGAATCCTCATGTAAATTCAGGGGGTGTCGGGACAGGTAACAACAACAATCATTTACCTTCTAAGAAGATTGCTGTGTGAACAAAAAGATAAGTCTTATTTGTTGTAAACCTGGTATAACCCACTGTCCCCACATTGAGTGTAAACCTAGTGCTTCTTATGAACTTAGTTACATGCATTATGGTATATGTCCTGCCATAATGAAATTCACGCAATATCCAAACAGGGAGAACATTTTTGTTTTTTAATGAACATTGTCTTCCTTTGATGTGTGCGAGGTTTGGTCGTCTGGGTTCTCTACTTTATTTCAGCAAAAACAAAGACCTAATTTTAGTAAAATTTGGATTTGATCTGTAGATTTTTAAGTCAAGCAATTAATTGCCTACATCTTTTATTTTAATTTCACAAATATTTCTTTCAGCAATGAATCAAGAAGGACTATGGAGATACTCTTCACTCTTAAGATTCAGTTGTAAATTCTGCAGGGTTTATGTAGCATTGAAAATACACCAACCTCTTTAGTATCACATGGCTTCATGCACCATGTCTGCCTTTTTTGCCACATGCACTGAGGTAAATCTCAGCTAGGCTGCTGGTTTTAAATATCCTGCCTTTTCTTAGGAACTCAGAAGGAAAACCCGCCTTTGGTCATCAAAACAACATGCTTCATCCTCATCTTTTATGACTTAGGAAAACACTGTTGATGATAAATGGGCTGGGAATATGATCAGACCAAAGGTACAAATATGGATTAATAGGGAAAGAAAGTTGACTTACCTGAAAACAAATGCACAAATACCCCTGAAATTGTGAAAATACAACCTTCAACGCCCTTATGAAGCAGTCTGCTTCTTTATGTTGAACATGTTCAGTCTTGTGCTCAGTCATTTCTTCCATCTATTGTTTATTGGCAAACCCAAAGTTGCCTCATTTGTGACCATTACTGATTTTGGAACTGTAACTGTAAGGACACAGCCTGTCCTGTGTGTTTGTGTTGGTAGATTAGATCAAGGGATTGTTTCATGAGCAATATGTCTCATAAAGATTTCAAAGAAATTGGATTTCAGTGTTTCTTTCTTTTCAACGCCCGTTCTGCTCTTTATTCAGTCTGACCATTAACAAAGGCTCCAGTAGGTGTGAGGATGTTGATGGAAAAGGTTCACACCTCATCTGTTGACATGGAAATGAAACCATTGTGTCTTTCACCCAAAACTGCGACTTGAAGAAGATCAGCCACTGAGGGTCTGCGGGTGAAAAGCTTCCATGCAGATGCTAATATAGTGTTGATCACTCGCCTTCGGAGTTGCAAAATCATTTAAATGATGAAAGAATTGTAACCACAAATTTGTCAAGATCTGATCTTGCTTGGCTCTGTCCAAAAACAAACTAAAACTTGATTTGGTTTATTTACAAAGTCAACACCGAGGCTTTTATATGTGGTTTAATATGACAGTGGACGATTCTTTTCACCACTGAAGATGATTTTGTTGGAATTTTGTTTACACATTTATTCAATCTAGAAAATATTTGACTATAGTGTAAATACAAGTTTTCAGGGCCTATGGTAACAACTTCAGCTTCACTAGTTTTATTAAACATACAGCCAATAAACCACATACATAAAAAATCCAAAACTTGAGACAGTTCACCAGTTTCTGCTCAACAGTTTTTGATCAATTATGAAATTGTCAACAATCTGCTATTAAACATTCCAGCTATTGTATCAATTCAAGATTTTATTTTTAACAGTAAGAGATGTAAGTTGTTTTAAACAGGCTCTTCTTTAGATTTTTGTAAATATAATAACCATTTATATCATTTAAGATCAGGTTACTGAATAGTGTCCTTTTGTAAATCCGTACTGGGGATGGAGAGGTTACAATATAAAAACAGCAATAGCAAGTTTACTCCAGAAGTCACATTTTACTCCTTATGAGAGTAAATATAAATCATTTAAAGAAAAGAATTTGGGTGGCTATAACAAAAAAATATCCTATCATTAACCTATCAAACTGCGAGTTCCCACAAGTAGATGTGGGTTTCAGGCCTTAAATGGGACCACAAGAAAAGTTAGTAAATGCTGTGTCAAAACAAACACATTTGTCTCAGATTTTGTGATTTTAGTACCTACTTTGACAATTTTCTACATTTTCAGAGGCTTTCACCATATAAAATTAAAACAAGATCAATCTGAGACTATTCAACAAAGATGTTTTATGTTTAGAAGATTTGTGGTTTTGAACTCCTTCAGTCAAAACATGAACATTTCAGAAATCTAGATACAACAATGAAAACAGCTATAAAATCTTAAATTGTGAACATCAGACTTTGCTGAAGTAAGAGAATGTAAAAACACTGAAACAGTTTGTGTTTATTTAAGTGTGTTAGATAATGATGTGAGGATAATTATTTAGGAATTACATCATGATAATTATTATGTTATTACCCAGCTCTACCCACGATGGCCCTGTCTGCTTTAATGTAAAAAAAACAAAAACAAAAAAAAACCAGAAAAAAAAAAACGATTTTCTGATAAACACTGAAACAGTTTGTGTTTATTTAAGTGTGTTAGATAATGATGTGAGGATAATTATTTAGGAATTACATCATGATAATTATTATGTTATTACCCAGCTCTACCCACTATGGCCCTGTCTGCTTTAATGTAAAAAAAAAAAAAAAAAAAAAAAAAAAAAACGATTTTCTGAAAAACACTGAAACCGTTTGTGTTTATTTAAGTGTGTTAGATAATGATGTGAGGATAATTATTTAGGAATTACATCATGATAATTATTATGTTATTACCCAGCTCTACCCACGATGGCCCTGTCTGCTTTAATGTAAAAAAAAAAACAACAAAAAAAAAAACGATTTTCTGAAAAACACTGAAACCGTTTGTGTTTATTTAAGTGTGTTAGATAATGATGTGAGGATAATTGTTTAGGAATTACATCATGATAATTATTATTACCCAGCTCTACCCACTATGGCCCTGTCTGCTTTAATGTAAAAAAAAAACAAACAAAACGATTTTCTGTCAGATGTGTGATTGTTTATTTGTAATAACATTTATTTAATGGAGGAGACGCAGCTTTGAACCGGAAAAGGCGGGGCCTCTTAATAATTATACTGACGTCACGCTCACAATATAAAATCCGCTGCATCCCTACCCGGCCTCCATCTTGAGACCTCATCTTTGTTCCAGTCGTTCAATCTAAACCACCTCTCCCGTTCCAAGATGAGTGACCAGCTCTGCAAACTGTTCGTCGGCGGCTTGAACGTCGACACTGACGACGATGGCCTCCGTAAGCACTTCGAGCAGTACGGTAAGCTAACCGACTGCGTGGTGGTGGTGAACAAGCAAGTGCAGCGGTCCCGTTGTTTCGGCTTCGTGACCTACTCTAGCCCGGAGGAGGCCGACGCAGCAATGGCGGCTAGGCCCCACACCGTCGACGGCAACACGGTCGAGCTGAAGCGGGCCGTGGCCAGAGAGGACGCCAACAAGCCGGAGGCCCTCGCTAAGGTTAAGAAAATCTTCGTCGGAGGCCTGAAGGATGACATCGAGGAGGAACATCTGACCGATTATTTCTCCCAGTACGGGCAGATCGAGAAGGCCGAGGTAATCTCGGAGAAGGAGACCGGGAAGAAGAGAGGCTTCGGCTTTGTGTACTTCACCGACCACGACGCTGCCGATAAGGCGGTTGTGGTGAAATTCCACACCGTGAATGGACACAAAGTCGAGGTGAAGAAAGCCCTGACGAAGCAGGAGATGCAGGCGGCGAACAGGAACTCCATGGCGCCGAGAGGCCGACCGGGCCGTGGCATGAGGGGGAATCAAAATGGCTACGGTGGCAGAGACTACGGCGGAAACTACAACTACGGAAATGGCGGAGGCTACAACTGTGGCGGCTATGGAGGGTACGGAGGACCCTATGGGGGTGGCTACGGAGACCAGGGAAGTGGGTACGGCGGCGGAAACGGCTACAACGAGTTCGGCAGCGGCTATGGCCAGCATTCCTCTGGTTATGGCCCGATGAAAGGGCCGTCCTACAGCGGGCCCAGGAGCTCCGCACCCTACGCCAGAGGCGGCGGTGGAGGCTACCCGAGGGGGGGCTACGGCGGTGGCTATTAAGTGAGAGACAATGGAAAATCGACCACCCCACCCCCTACCATATGTTACCTCCAGTCAGGATTTGGACGTCAAAACTCAAATTCAGTAACGGGGCTTCTGCCGTGAAACCCACCCATGGCAGAAATGGACACAGAGCCCTAAACATAATGAAGACCTCAAACCAAACAGGTAGGAAGGTCACTTCCCAGAAAAACCTGATATAAACGAGCAGCCGTTGTTGCCGTCAACTAGGACACATTGACGTAAAGAATAAAACTTACTCTGATCCCTTTTTACTATGTACTCACGCTGTTCTGCGTGTAGGTGTCGTCTATAGTTCTTTTTTTTTTTTTTATTTGCGGTCACCAGTTGTTTTTGAAATTTCGATGTAGGATTGTTTTGCTGGCAAGTTCTTCATTATTTTAATATTTGCATTTTAAGCAAGTAGATTAGATTTTGTTTTCTGCAGTAAATTTTAGTGTGGTTTCAATGTATGAGGATGAGTCAAGCATGTTTTGTGAATTTCATTATCACACTGTCTGAATTACTTTATTTTCATTTAATGAAGAAAGCGGGAGCGTCATACTGCAGGATCCAGTTTCCTTGTTTCCTTCCCCACATACTGTGTTCTTTACCAAACTCTCCTCACGCATAGTAATAGTTTCAGTCAAAATATTGTTCATTTTCCATTTACCTGTAGCAATATCCAATGTATATTGTATACTTTATGTCTGAAGAACAAAACTTACTGTTAAAATCCTTTGGTATGCATATGTATGTTCATTTTAAATAAAACATTATACCACTTAGCTTAGTTATTTTACTTATTTAACCAGGCTTCCTTAAGTTGTTCCACAGGTTGTATAAGTGACTTCATCTTGTTGTTGTTAAATTATATGGCATCTTTTCCCACTTACATTCAGGTGGGTGAAATGGTGAACCAGTTGTAGTCTACCCACAGCCAATGCATGTAGGCTTTGTAGGGTTTTACGTTGTCTTTTTAAAATAATGTGGTTTAAACATTGCTAACTTTATTTTTCTTTCTACATATTTAATACATATCTTTATGTGAACTTGAGGGCTCTGATATTTACCTTTGATTATTCCTACATTTAGGTGTTCTTACTCGTATTCCAGTAGGCTATCCCAGCCAAAATAGCCGTAGCAGTTTGTTTGTAGGCTACATCAGGACCCTGTTGATTACCTGGGGTCGATTGTGATAGGAGTCTGAAATATCTCTTTAGGATATCCACATCCAGCAACCTAGGTATGTAAATCAACCTGTCTTCACTCTGTGTTGGTCAACCATGTATGGATTATCTTTGAGATGGTGCACAAGTGTGCCATTTTATTTTATCACATAAACAATTTAATCAGCTTTAATTGCGTCTCATATATAGCTAATCTTAAAATAGAAACAAAGGGGGGTGGGGGTTTATTTTATTTTCTCTTTAATGACCTGGGGTGGGCAGAAGGGGACCTAAACAAATTCCACCATTAAACTACATAATGGAACAAGTAAATTGGTGTCTCCTCCTGAAAATTTTAATCTGTTCAGTTTCTCACTACGTTTCTTTCCATCTCCTCCAGGTTGCTACGGTAACCTGGACACGAGGACATCACCCCGTCAATGATGGGGTGTGTGTCTCCATGCTGACGGGGGAACCGGAGAGTGGTTGTGCCTTCTCCCCCTCAGGTGAAGTCAGTTTTCACAAAGGATTCTACAGTGTGGCCAAATGCATCTTGGTTTTATTCTGGAAACGAGTTACTGACTTATTTTTATAACATGGTGCCTTGGCGCCACCATCTTTTCCCTAACAGCAGCATGAATTGTCTTATTTCAAAGCTTTTTTTTAAGCTGTTAAATGTTAACTTCTGAGTCTTAACAAATGGTCATTTTATTGTATTACTTCTAAACATGCTGATGAACTGGGAGAAGTTGCTGGCACTACAGGCACTTTTTTGGAAAAAATGTATTAAACACTTTTACTTATAATCTTTGTCTTCTATTATTGAGTACAAATAATGAATTATGTGAAAATTGAGAATTTACCTGTGCTTTAAGACTTATCACATGTACAGTTGAGTGAAGTATAAAAAAGGTAATGCAGGCGTCCAGGATGACGGTAATGAAAACTTATAGGGCTGTGAAAGGTTGATAATGTTACCACCTTGATCTTTTTAATTGATTGTGCTTTGCACCCCATATGCCACTCATTACTTCAGGTTATATTACATGTCATAAATAACATGAGATGATGTGGAAAGGTTATGCTTGAGCAATGAGTAAACGTTACCAGTTATACTTTTCCCTCTGACCCTCAGTGCATATGTTCAACTGCAGAGGTACACCCATATGACCAATGCTAAAATACTGTAGTTTCCAAATGAGATGTGGCTTTCACTTGCATCATCCCCCTCACTGAAGGAAAGGAAGACCAAACCTAGCTCTGAATTCTGATTATACTACTGTCTTAATCGCTTGGCCACATTTGTGTTTTTGTTCAGAAGGTGACGGCTGAATGTAGAAATAAAAACTCGACAGTTGAAACCATATGTAAAAAGTTCCCCCCCTCTATAGGGTTGACTTCAACGTTGCAGTAATTAGAATGGAAACCCAATACGCGTCTCCACACCTGCTCTAGATGCACAGTATCGTATATCGTTCTCCAGAGTATACGTTTCCCCACGTTACAACAAACATGAGCTCTAATGTGCAAGTAAGTGAGTAAACAAGTATCCACACGTCAAGGTCCTGAAGGAATAAAAGCATCAAAATGTCAAATGAACAGGAAGAACGAGTTTACTCCATGTTGTGTGATTACATTAGTAGAGGCCAGACAAGTGACAAGACAAATGTACTCGTCTGTGGCATATTTGGAATGTCTTTGTTTTTTGAGGTAAGGACAGTTGACTGAGTATTTTAAATACAAGATTTGCAGTTTGCACAGGAATTCAATCACCTTCAATAGTTGCAAAACTGCTAATTTTCCATGAGTTTCCATTAGGGTACTCTAGTCATTTTAAACCTATCAGGACTTCTTTGGTCATTTGAGGTTTTTTAGATCTGCTTTTTGGCCACAGCTCCACAAGTTGAATCTGGATGTTTCAGACTTAAAATGTCCATCTCAGGTTAAAATATTTGAATGTAGGTCTGAAACGAGCATTTAAGTCAAGCCAAATATTTTTAAGCATTTAGACACTACTGGTGAACAGTAAAAATTACTGTTTGGTTTTTCTCCATAACTCAAATACTTACATGTGCATCACATTTTTGTATTGTCACATATTTGGCCTCTTTTAAAGGAAACATAAGAAAAACTGCACAAAATATGAAGAAAAGTCCTCACATTGGTGCAATTTACTTCCAGTAACCTCAGTACTTCAGTAAATGTTAACCAATATCTGAACAATTTCTTGGTGAAATATGTTATATTTAATTCTCTTGGTGCTCAAGTGAGTATCTTTGACTGCCAAAAGAGGATTTCTTCAGTTCCGTTTAAAATAGATCAAGTTACTGGAACGTTTAAATCTTGATAGAGGCATAATTATACATTTGGATAACAAACTGGAAGAAAACTCTAAGGCACTCTCTTTAGACATTAAAATGATGTTATGACCATGGCATTGGCAGAGAGTTTTCTTCTAGTTTGGTATCTACTTTATGAATCCCTTTTTCCAAAGAGTACCTCAAACAAACTTTTTTTTGGTCTTAGAAGCATTCCTTCCCATGAATTTTTGTAATTCTACAGTCAGTGTGGCAAAATGATAGAAAGTGGCGATTGCAATGACAGAAATGGTTATTTTAATTGAAACTTACCATGACTAGACTGAAAAATAGTTTCTTCTGTTGAGTAAAGCTTAATTTGGGCATAAATTTGGAAGAACTTGAATCTTAATCGTGATGTTTAGGGAGGGAGACGTGATGTGTGGTTGAAACTGTACAAGTGACTTTTGATGATGGCAGTGTCCATTTTACCCTTTGTTTTTTTTTACTTTTTATAGGATAACGCTGATGTTTTCTGATCATGGAAAAGGAAACCCCAGCTTTGTTGGCCAAGCCTTTTTTTTATGTACCTGCAATAAATTTATATATTTTCATATACCAACGGACTTGTTTGTTACTTATTTACAGTGGTTGTAGTATGGTTGCGTGTTTCTGTTGCTGTGCGGTTGTGATATGTGTCTTAAAGAGACTGAAAAAGGTTGATTGATACTGATAATTTCTACATTTTCTGTGAGGTTAAAGTGAAGCTGTGGTTTTACATTGTCATCTTTATTATCCATGATACATCTTCAACTCAGTCTAAGGTTACTGTCTGGACTTGAATTGTATAACTGCACAAAAATCTTAATGTGTTTGTTGTAGGTTAACCCAAACGGATACTGTGGGTTTCCAAGTGATAAGTCTCTGTCAAGGCCAAATGATAAGTCAGAGCAATGTGCTTGGTTTTGTAAAAAAAAAAAAAATTAGAGGGAAAAATGCTTGTAGTCACTCACAACATGGCCGTGTTGTAACATGTGCTGGCAAGGACACTGAAGTCCTTCCGCACCCGAGGGGAAGCCAGCATACATAAGTTTCATTTTTTTTGAAATAGGGCAAAGTGCAAATAACCGAAACACATTAAACGCATAACGTTTCGATTTATTATTTTCAGTTTAAAGTAAGAAAAACAGCGGTAACCCTTTTAAAAGCAAAACCATTGTATCTCGATCAACACTATGGCGGTAACCGAGCAGATCTGTTTGTTCAGTTTTATTGCAGTGCAACCAGTTCGTCCTGTCTGTAACGATTAATGTATAGGAGATAACATCTGCTTAAAGCCACATTGAATTAATTCGACATTTTATTAAAACTATTCGGCCTGTGTAAGATGTACGGAGGTGATAATGGAGCTGATTTGACGTTCAAAGTCTGCAGTTATTAAGAGCTCCTTCCGGGCTGACGAAAAGATAGTCAATTATCGGGTCATTGATAAAGAATTAATTAATCGCTTTTTGTGTTATCACAGCCTAATGTTTACCTCTGCAGTCACTGTTTGCTGTTTATGCTTTCTATTGATATTGTTTAGTGAAACGCTTTGTGCTGTAATTCAACAGGGGCGATCACAAAGGCCGAAACCCACGCTTCCTTTTTTCTTCGCCGGTCGAAGCAAAGATTTCCCACATGTTCCTGAAGGCGGCATGGACGTGATCCTTTGTGAGCCAATGTAGGAGGTGCTTTTTTTCAAGCTGGCCAATCACAGAGGGATACGTCTTACGAAGGCGAGTGAGTCAAAACGGCCCGCCCTGACGCCGTTCATTGAAGAAGAAGGAGAGAGACTTTGTGTGTGCTCCGTTCTCGGAACAAATTCGATCATGACGGCCAAACTTTGTAAGCTTTTTGTTGGCGGTCTAAACGTGGAGACCACGGAAGATGGCCTTCGAAAGTATTTCGAGCAGTACGGGTCGCTCACGGACTGCGTTGTGGTCATGAACCCGCAGCTAGGCCGGTCCCGCTGTTTCGGCTTTATAACCTACTCGAAGCCGGAGGAGGCCGACACAGCAATGGCGTCTAAGCCACATGTCGTCGAAGGCAATAACGTGGAATTGAAACGGGCCATCGCTCGGGAGGATGCGAACAACCCAGACGTGCTGGCTAACGTCAAGAAAATCTTCGTGGGAGGCGTGAAAGACCACATCGAGGCCGACAACCTGACCGAGTACTTCTCCCAGTTCGGCGTGGTGGAGAAGGCCGAGATCATCTCAGACAAACAGACCGGCAGGAAGAGAGGCTTCGGCTTTGTCTACTTCGAGGACACCGACTCCGCCACCAAAGCGGTGCTCAACAAATTCCACACCATCGAGGGGAACAAGGTGGAGGTGAAGAAAGCCCAGACCAAGCAGGAGATGTCCGCCAGCGGCCGGGGAGGAAGAGGTCGAGGGAGAGGGATGCAGAGCTATGGCGGCGGAAGAGGGGGTGGCGGCTACGGAGGAGGCTACGGCGGTAATTACGGAGGCGGCTACGGCGGCGGCTACGGTGGCGGATACAACGGCGGCGGCGGTGGAGGCTACGGGGGATACGGCGGCTACGATGACTACGATAACCAGATGGGGGGTGGATACAGCAATGGTGACTTTGGGGACGGCTATGGACAGCAGCACTCCAACTATGGTGCAATGAAGGGGGGCAACTATTCCTACAGGAGCGGGGCTCCTTACAACAGAGGAGGCGGCGGCGGCGGCTACAGCCGGGGTGGGGGGTTCGGAGGGGGCTATTAGAGCCTTCATTTTGGGTTTGATATGTTATGGGGGGAAATTCTGATTACACGGACTTGACTTACACACATTACACAATCCCAGGTGGGAAGAGGGGTCTTGTAGTTCAGAGCCCATCACCCACGCGGAATGAATGAGACTATCTTCTGGATCCTGGCAGCCCCCACCGGGACCCCCTCCCCCCCATCTGTCCTATTCCACACATTATGGACTTTATTACTAAGATTTGTGTACCATTGAATTATACTTTGTTGTGTTAGGGAAAGACTTGTTTTGAACCATTTGTAAATCTGTGTCAGTCACTGCTTCTTGACTCGGTTGAGGTTGTCTCTGTTGCAAACCAGTCTGACTCGTCTGTTAATTTTGCATCGTGAACTCAGGGTTTTACGGGATGTTGGTGGCAGTGTCAGGCAGCATGGGACTCGAGTGCTTGAGTTTCTTGATCTGAAACACTTTCGTGACAAAGTATTTTTTTTTTTTTTTTTTTTTTTTTGGAAAATGTCTCGTCAAATAAATGTAAATTACTTTCCCACCTTTCCCGTCCCATTACAGGCTTTTGTTCAGATCCATGTGTTGAGTTCACACTGTTTTGTTCTGCTTTTATTAAAGTTTTTAATGTTTTGAAAATTAACATTTGTTGTAGTCTTAATTCACCTCCGGGTGTAGGTTAAATGTCAGCATGCGTTCAATTTAAAAATGAGAGTATTTCAGTTTCAGTGCATGAGGTTTTTAGAACCACGGTAGTTCATTCAACTACCACCAGGAGGCTCTGTTGCATTCGATATTAAAATTCACCGGCCATTTTATTCACACATTGATCCTTTTTATCCCATCTACATTCAACTAACATAACTATATGAAGACCTTACTGAATGCAAAAAAAATAAATAAATAGAATCTCAATTGGGGGAAAAAAAATTAGGCAATTTTTTAAATCAAACTAAATTTTTCAGATAATTTCTGGCATTAACATTACATTTGCATCTCTGAGTATAGCAGTACTGATGTATACACATAAGTGTTACTAAATGTATTTCTTTGTTAAACTACAAACTTTAGTTTAATGGATGAATGCTGCATCAAATCTGCATTCCTGTTTTCATCCCACTGTTTTCATTTAGTTTTTATTAAGTGTGTTTAAATGATGTCGGATAAATGTTAATGAGCAGTCTGGTTATAATTACTATTTTTGTCCAAAACAGATGACTGAGGGTTGAAGATTCTCAAAGCAGAGAGGGAATAAAAGCATAAGCTCTCACTCTGACACTTTTTATGCATGGTTTTCTTGTCCTTTTGTTTTTGAGTCAGTTTCATCTAAAAATCATGTGTCTGTAGTGTGACCGTTAGTACATAGTATGATAGTAATGCTTGGTAATTTGAAGATCCTTAAAGACTAGATATCTGCATTTCAAGGTTTTCTATTTAAAAAAAAAAAAAAAAAGGCAGGATTTTTCTCATATGCTTTGTAAAATTGCATGTTCTTATTGTTCTGATGAACACTGAATCCTTTCTGTGTAAATGCATTTATTTTATGTCAGCAGAATTATTTCTTAAGCATTTACAATCTGTACATTTTGAGTAACATGCATAAAATAAAGGTGTGATTTGTGACATGTACATCTCTGCAAAATGGCTGCTTGAGGGAAGTTATTTATGTACAAATGTATTAATGAATTACAGATAAATCTTGATTCCTTCATGATAATTTACCTTTTTTTTTTTTTTTTTAATCAATCAATCTTTATTTATATGGTTTATCCCTAGTAAAAGCTAGAAACATGAGAAAAAAGGCTCTGAATAAGCTGAATATCCTACCTGCATTCCTTGAATGCATTGTGTCTTTACATAAAATTCTTTCATTTTAATTTCACTTTATTTATTGCGCTTCTAGTTTTCAGTCAAGTATCTTATATAAAATCTCTAAACCATGGGTGTCAAACTAATTTTAATTCAGGGGCCACAAGTGAGCCAGACCTGTAAAATAATAACATAATAACATGTAAATAATCTCAAATCCAAACTGTTCACTATGCTTTAGAGTGACAGAAGTAAAATTACAATGTGGAAATGTTTATATCGACAAACTATCCATATCCCACAACCTGAAATTTCTCAAGAAACACAATTACAATTTTAAGTGCATTACAATTTACAGATCACAGTAGATCCACAAAGGCATTAAACATATGGCAACAGGCATATATGGTAATATTGGTAAAATTTGCACTTAAGGCATTTAATCTTCATATTTATTCAGTATATGTGAATTGATAGTTTGTACATGTAAACATTTGTATGTAATTTTACTTCTTTACACTAAAACAAAGGTAATGATTTGGAGTTGTCAGTATTTATAGGTCATAGTATGATAGTATTTTATTCATCAGACTGAATTGGCCTGTATGTAATAGCTTCAGTATAACACTGGTCAACAACAAATTTATTGTTTAAGTTTTTTAAGCTGATTTAGGATAATTTTGGTGTGCTGAATCCAAAAATCACATTAATTTTGCTCAATCAGGTCAGCTTTCTGAACTATGCTACATATTGGCTTTTTAACATTTTTGCTTACATTTATGGGCATTTTCACATCACATGATACAAAATTCTTTCATATTTCTTGCAATAAACGAGTTCTGAAGATTTTACTTTTGCCAATTTAGGATTAATGTTTTTTTTTAATATTACAGGTGAATGAAATGGCTTCGACTAGAAGATCTTGCAAAAATAAGCCTGACGTATTCTGCTACATGTGCGGTGAATACACCATTGTACCTAACAGGAATCAAGTGATCAAATGAATTTTTTTCTCTTAAAACCTATTTTGGGTGAGAACTATATAAAAAATCAACTGATAAAGTCACAAAAATGTAATCAATTTTGTGAGAAGATCAAATTTTTCAAAATCAAATTAGCAAAACAAAACCCTGACATGATTGAAAAAAACAGATGTCATTTTTGGATTTAGCGGTGCAAAATGGTCCTAATTCAGTTGAAAAAACCAAGACAACTTGCAAAAAACATTTTTTTTTTAACCCAGTGTTATTATTGCATTTCACATTTTCAACCCATGGGCCAGATTAGACCCTTTGACGGACCGGATTTGGTCGCGGGCCTTAGGTTTGACACACCTGGTCTAAACTATACATTTTTGTCGTATTTCTGTATTCATTTTTTTTTGTACATTTGAGAGTTATGGTCAATCCCATTTCATTATCTTTTTAACTGAACGCATGTGACGACTGAATAATCCGAGTGACACATCGTTTCAATATACGATCTCTGCGTAGATGTGCGGAGCTCATGCCCGCTGTGGGCTCTGACTCCGTGAGGATGGACGGTGCGTCGTTGGGGTGAGTTGGCTGAGCAGTGGGGATTACTTTGTTAAGCTGTGATTCAGACTGTTTCTACATGTGCTGGTTAACATTTTATCCGGTATCACCCGCGGACCGGGACTTCCTCCTCGGACTCACGGTGCTAACCATGGTCAATAGCTCCATAAGTTAGCTAGCACCATCCGTTGCTCAGCTGCGGTGTGTTGCTAATCAAACTCCGAGTTAACATTTGTCAACTGTCACTAACTCACCGCTTTTATACAGCGAAATGAGTCCGGAATTATTTATTTTGTCTCATGAATTTAATTACAGTGTGTTTTTCTTTAAATATATAATTGATAACCGCTATATTATGCTATATATGCTGCCGTTAGCGATGAAGTTAAATGATTAGCATTGCTAAGAGCTAGCTGACTTGACACAACAAACTCAAAACATTTTTTTTTTTTTTTATATAATCATTCTGATATTTCCCCACAAGAAGGTGATGTGTTTTTTTAGTTACTTGTCAAAGTCATGAATCCACACTGTGATTTACTACCTCTTTGACTTGTTTTGTTGTGTCCTGAATGGTTTTAAGTGTTGTATCATTAGCTATGCCGTTAAAATTCAGTTTACAAATGACTAAACTTTGGGATATTTATGGTATAAACTGTACGTATAAGATCCATGGATATGGTCTGACAACGTGAAACACGAAGCCAAACAAACATTCTTAATCCTCTATTCTGCTGTCAGGCTTTGTGTTTACTTTGTGCCACCTGCGTTCATCTCCATCTGTGAATAATGAAATAAAACACCTCGAATACACAGTGATCCTCATCATGAAAACAACACATTCTGTTGTCATTTAGGGCTGCTATTACTTTATAAAAGATGTATGTGGGGGTTGTGATTTAGGTGGAATCATGTCCATGACTGATATTGGGACCTCCTTACAAAAAATAACCAGGTAACAGACACAATCAGTTACCAATGTAATATTGAGTCTTTAAAGTAATGTAACCATAAATTAGTCGCTCAGATTAATTTGCAGCTTTTTCTTAATTGGCCTTTCCCAGCCAGAGGTGTTAACATGACATATCTGTCAATAATACTAGAAAAGTAGACTCTTGAATTAATTTCCAGGTTTTTTCCCACAGTAGTAGTACTCAAGACAGATTAATCTCCATTCAATATGAAACTAATGGAAACTAATACTTTTCTGAAGATGTAGTGAACTACTTTTGTAAATTATGTCTCTGCCATTTAGTACTTATGGTAATAATAACTTTCCAGCATTATGTGAAATTCAATATTTGTATTGAAACATTTAGGATTCCTAAAATACCCTCCTGTATGCCTAAGGCGCCCTATGAACTTAATGTCAATGCTGATGTGAATAATTTTGGAATATAAGTACAGCAGGTATTCGCAGCTTTCTTGGATAATGGTTGACGTTAAAAAAATATATAGGTAATATATATTAAACAACTTCCATTTAATAATTTCAAGCCTCCTGAAAACTAAAAGGAAAGGTTGTCTTGTATTGTTTGTCATATTTGTTAGTACAAGCATTAAACTCAGTCCAAAGTGTCATGGTGTTATGTTACACTCTGTCTACTCTGACTTCTGTTTGACTGATTTTCATCTTGAGTGAGCTCTGTAAAAATACACTTTTAGATTGATGTTTGATGCATGCATGGATGAAGTTCTTGCTGTGGAGTCCTGACTATGCAGCAGCATCCCAGTTCCATGACAACTGAAGCAGATTACCCTGAAAAACCTAGGATTATGAACGGAGGCAGGGACAGTGGCGTCATACGAGTGTTTAAATATAGAAAGACCTGGTAGACGGTGAGACAGACCTTCATTTCATTCCACTGAGGTGAAACTGTAACAGACACAGAGGGCGTTTACCTAAGGACACAACTGAACACAGTTAAAGAACCCCTTTTGCTTAATGCGGTTGTTAATTGGTTTTATCAGGATAGTCTCAAAGGCCTTAACCTAGAAGAAGCCTCTCTAACTTTAGGGTCTCCATCTACACTCATTAATCCATCACCTGTCGTGAGGATTCTGTTGGTGTCTGTGAATTGGCTCAGTAAGAGTCTGGTTTTAACCTGCTCTAAATGTAAAGTGTCATGAGATAACTTTTGTTATGATTTGGCGCTATGTAAATAAAATTTGGTTTGATTTGTTCCAGTGTGGAGGCCACACCGGCCTCACCACGTCCAAACTGTACCACGGACTCGGAGGAGGACACGATGAATGGAGGGATGCTCACCTTTAACCAGACGCACATGAGGAAAGCCTTCCAGCTGATGAATGACCTGAGAAGGTGTGTACGCATGAGTTAGTGACGATAACTGCCATGAGCTCAGTTGAATGAGGCAAATGTGCATCATGGGTTTGGGTGATATTAGTCTTTTTAGCAGGTAAATATAATGTTTGACATTAACAGTAATCCCTCATCCTAAAGATGGGGGTCAAGACGTCATTGCAGCCTCTCTGATTCAATACTGTGATGATGTAATGGAAAAAACCTCCAAAAAATGTATAGATACAGACCTACCCTTAGAAACCCTAGAAACTTGGTACTTTCTATAAGGAGTATTACAAGAAGACATTACTACTGAGAGGCTCCTTCTAATTGACGATAATAACACAATCCATTGTTACTCAATGGAGGGAAATGATTAAGGATGTTTTCTACATGGAAATTGATACCACATGGTTGCAAAATACAGAAAGCATGCAAATTTTTCTCTCTGCTTGGTTCTCTCATCCACATGCAAATTGTGTTTTAATCTCACTAAAACGGAGATTTCTTAAATAATATTCTGAAAGTGAAAACGTTTAAAGACTCCAGTTTGCGAAAGAGATTAGACAATTATGGCATCACACCCATCAATTATGCATGTCTACATATTGTCTCAAAGATTCCATCACACACTGGAGATGAATTCTGTAATTATCTGGAGTTAGAGAGAAGTTCAATATTTAATAGTGATACAGCCACCACATACACTCTAGAGGAATACTAAATTAAATCTTTTTATGGCCTTTGTGTCTCTCTCTTTCTTTGCACGTTAATTATCTACAACATCACTATCTCCGTTTGTATAAGCCTTTTAGTTCCTACTTTTAATCTTTTTTTTTTTTTTTTTTTTTTTTTTTTTTTTAGCATATCGTAATTGTGAGTATTATGCAGGTTAATTAAGTTGCATGTTTGTATTGCTAAATCTTCATTATGTATATGAAGTTATTTGGTACCTACATTAACATCAGGATCAATAAAATGTTCATCCATCTCAGTCACATGATTAAACATACCAAGTCCTTTCTCTGTTTTTGTGTTTCTTGTCATATTTCAGTAAAAAGTTGCTGTGTGACGTCCAGCTGGTGGCGGGCAGCGTTGAAGTGCCGGCTCACAGGGTCGTCCTGGCGTCGTGCAGTCCCTACTTCTGTGCCATGTTCACAGGTAAACATCGAACCAATACGTCGCCTGTGAACTGTGAGCTCAGTTGTGCAGAGTTTGACGATGAACCGTGTCTTTGTCAACAGGTGATATGAGCGAAAGCAAAGCTCATCAGGTGGAGATCAGAGAGGTGGACGGACAGACCCTCAAAAAACTCATCGACTACATCTACACCGCTGAGATTGAAGTCACGGAAGACAATGTCCAGGTGAGAGTCTGTGAGCAAGTAGGAGAATATGGTCCAGAATGGGCTGAATATGTGTATAAATCTGAAAACACTGGAGAGAGAAGGTTGAAAGGCTAACAAACACAAGTGAAAACAGAAACCAAAAGAATCTGTGCTCATATTCATCTCAAAATAAGCATCTGTTGTTGTGACAGGTCTGAAAAACCTCTCAATATCCAATCATTAAAGACATTTTCAGCCAACACTATGAGTTGAAAATGCTAAACTTTTGCTTTAGTACATTTTAATTCAAAGAATGATTGTAAAAGAGCAAAACATAGTCTGTTAAAGTAGACCTGTAGAACCATAGTAGTAAAACCATGTTGAAGGAAACACTAGTGTTAGACTGATACAGTAGTGCTAGTAGGACTTTTTAGAAAGTATCAGTATTGGGAAAAGTTGCTTCTAATAGTTAAAGACATGCTTCTGAAATGGAAATATGAACCTAACAGGAAAATAACAGGAGGGCAGGGACTATATCAGCATTTTTTTGCCTCAAGCTATTGTTCTCATATCGGCCTTTAGAAAACCAATTTCGACCTCTAGAAAAAACATAAGAAAACATTGAAAAAACAACATTTAGATGGTTTTATTTACCAGGATAGCAGTATGGAGATGAGACTAAGGAAAAGATGACATGGTATTAAACCTTTCTGATTTAATAATGTGTTCCTCATTTCATGTATTCGGTCTTTCCCTTAAATTTCAGAGTAGATCTCCTCGAGAAGCAGATGATTACCACAGTTGATGTTAAAGCTGGTAACGGCTGCGAGGCATGTTTTGCAGTGAAAACACCCCAGACTGGTTTGTTTCTGTGCCATTAACTCTTCGTATCTGCACGGCTTTTAGCCCAGGGATGGATAAACGCAGTAGAAACGAGCTGCAGGCGGGATGCTTCCTCTGATTATTAGCGCAGGAAATGTGCATGGAGAGACGCAGGAAATCCTCCCACTGTTAGCAGCGTGCCTGCCTGATTGGCTCCTGAACGCGAGTTTCGTGTTCAGTCAAACCCTCATTTTGTTATAAATCAGTTTTCTTCGTATGTCTGCGGCGTTGGTGCTGTCGTCAGTCCGATGCGTGTTCGTGTGACACAGCTGCTGTAAACCGACTTGGACTGGTCCTGATGTTCTCTTTTATTAGACATAAGGCTGGAGGGCAGATGTGCACACATGACACACTCACAATACACACTGAGACCGACAGGGAACGTCTCCCTGACCCAGTTAAGATAATGTGTCAAAGGCTAGCATTGTCTGTTAGCGACACACTTTATACACACACTGACAAACTGCCTGCTGCGTTAATACACTAACAGGATTAGACAGGACTGAACACTACAGATGGAGTAACATATTAACAAAATGGACAAAACAGGATCGTATTAATATAATGTGATGTAGTTAAAGAGGGATTGTCCTGCATAACTGCACATTTACATAAAACCTGCATGTGTGAATGTGACAACCTCCTCTGTTTGTGTTCAGTCTGATTATACACCTAAAATAAACATGTCAGTTTCTGTTTAGGCAGTGAAACATCTGCAGTGTACGATCACTTGACCGTGTGGACCACGAACAGGCTGAAAAAATAAACATCTGTGGGGCAGTGATATCTAGGATTCAGCGACACAGACCTAATCAAGACGGTGGACTCATGATCCCATTTGTTTATATAGAGATGAAGACACACCCCTTCCAGTTATTCCCATGGGAACCTATTTCGGAAAAAAACAGTCGATAGTGAGAGACAAGAATTTATGTGATCCTGTTTGAATTATTCCATCATTTACACTTATGATGTCTGTCGCTTGTCACTGTCTTTAATTGTACAGCTGTTTTATGTCCTTAATCTATTCTTTTATTTTATTCTTTTATTTTGTTTTTTCTCCTGTAAGTCACTTTGGAAAAAAGCGTCTGCTAAATTTGTAAATGTAAATGAATGTTTAAAAGATGATTTTACAAGTTAAAGTTTGAATAGAAGTAAATGTAAAAGAACAGTAGTCACTTTGCCATTGGACATCTGCACAAAACTTTACCAATATTTACTAAATGTTGAAAAAACAGAAGTGTATAATGTCAGTTTTTCCATTAAATCACAAATGCGATGTTTTGTTTAGTCATTATTGCAAGATGACATGAGAAGCCATTCCATAAACATGGCGGCGAACATAAATATCATGTTGATTTACAGATATATTCATTATTATTATATATTACCCCTCTATCCCGTACTAAGTTAAAAAATGATTGGGTTTCCTGGTGTGTCCACACATACTGCGCCATGTTTCTTTTAAAACTCTTCTTCTTTGCTTGTTGTGATGTCCGTCAACATCTGTTTTTTCAATTCATGTGACTCTCGTTGCGGAAAAAGGTCTTTCCATTGCAGTTTTGCGTGACATACTATTTGCGCTACACCCAAAAAAAAACCCCACCTCTTGCCAGCACAAAAACTAACGAAAAATGAGAGTTTTGGTGAAATTGATGTTTTTCCATTAGGTAAATTTTTATGCGTAAGTTATATTTGCACAGTTTGAGGGTCAGTGGAAAAGTGACTAATGATACTTGAAAGTTGTGGAAGTGACACAATTGTAACTTTCAGAGTCAGTGAAAATGTCTTTGCTTTTTTGTCGTTGATTTTCACCTTTTTTTAAAAAATATTCTTGAAGAGGAAAGTGAAATATTCCAAAGTAATGGTTGTTTTGGTACCAATGACATGTAACGTGTGAGGCAAGAGATGCAGTCCACTGAGCCGTTTCACATACAACCAGATGTTACGTGTAAGATGTTTAACACAATCTGACTTTCCTGGCTTGTTAAACTCGGTTGAAATGGACAAAAATCCTGTGTAATTGATAGCAATATTTGAATCGTCTCAAAAAATTGTCTCTTACCGTCGACTCTATATTTTTTCTGAAATAAGTTGCCATGGATTATTGTGGAAATATCAGGACTTCGCCAATACATAACCATCACACATCCCAGTATCGCCCACAAAAGTCAAATCACAGCATGAATTTTTCTCTGAATTGTGCCGCCGTAATGATATGTCTTAGCAGATACAATGTTAGTAATAGCATGGAACACATTATGCACCTATAAACATTAGTATCACCTTAATTGTACAATATCCTACTGTATATTTTCAATGTTTTCATCACTTTACTTAACTTAATCTAAGTCGAAGGCTCTGGCACAACATCACCTACTTCCAAGGTGCATGGCAAAGGAGAATAACCATCTACAGATCAAGATCTCCATCAGCATTTGTTATGTAGAAGAACTTGATTTATTTTTATTTTTACTTGTCTCGTCCAGCATCGTAACAGCAGGATGGTGGTCTGGCTGCCTTGTTGCACTGAACAAATTTGCTTTGCCAAGGGGAATAAAGTATAAAGTATATGAGGGTCCCCTTTATATTCCACTGTCTTTATTTTGGGTTTTGTTGAACCACATGTTGATGCCGGACCTGGCAGGAAGGAACGGGGGGAGGAGAAGAAAGGGGGAAGAGAGAAGGAGAGAGCGAAGGGGGGAGAAAAAAGAAAAAGAAGGTGGCAAAGACCCTCACAAGAAAATATCAACAATAGTAACAATAACAACCGTGGTGATGATTATAATGATAATAACTAGAAGAAGAACTGAGTAAACTGAGCATAAAAAATAACATATTACATGAAAAATAAAAGAAAGGAAAACATGAACAAAATGTCATAAACAGCAACAGCACAAATAACAGCAATTGTTCACATTAATCTCCCGCTACAACGTGACTGCATCAGAGTAAAGCAAAGATTTGACTGATTTTGTTTTTTAAATCTGGACGTCTAAATGAGTTGGTGAATGTTTAGAATAAAATGAAGTGCTGGAGTTGTCGACCTGTCACCTTATCCATGCTCTGATTCAGTCTGCACGCTCCTTTGTCACATACAGTCACACTTTCTCACATATCATGAGTGTTGCTAATCTACTGCTGCCTAGTGTTTGACTGCGGAGTTCTATTTAGTAATAATAATAATGGATTAGATTTCTATAGCTCTTTTCGAGGCACCCAAAGCGCTTTACATTGACTCATTATTCATTTAAACATGTTTGTGTGGACCATTCAAAATAACAGTCACACAGTAACACGAATAACCTGACCATAAGAGGCAGCTTCCGAAAAAGACTTAAAGAACCTGAAACTAACACACAGTTTAAATCAGTTTAATGCAAATATGTTGAGTGAATTCCATATTCGGTTTTTGAGATGTGTGCGTCCTCCTCGCAGGTTTTGCTGCCAGCAGCCAGCCTCCTCCAGCTGATGGACGTCCGGCAGGTTTGTTGTGAGTTCTTGCAATCACAGCTTCATCCCACCAACTGTCTGGGTATCAGAGCCTTCGCTGACCTGCATACATGCACACAACTTCTCAACCAGGCCCACGCATACGCTGGTAAGCATCGCGTGGTTCACACCATCCTGTGTTTGTGTAGGCGTGTGTTGTGCAGTAGCTGATGGTGCTTTTACGTAAGCGTTGTGTTTGCGTTTTGAAGAAGGTCAGGAATAAAAGGAAAGACAAGAAAACATGACAGATTCTGGAAAATGAGTTTCTTGATTGTGTTTTGGATTGTAAAATTATAATGTATTTTCCATGAAAGTGTTAAGTTTATGGAAATACAGCTCATTAGTCAAACTGTGATGTTTATGAGGTTTGTGTTTGCGTCTCTCAGAGCAGCATTTTGCTGAGGTGGTGCAGGGGGAGGAGTTTCTGGGTCTCTCTCTACAGCAGGTCTGCAGCCTCATCTCCAGTGACAAACTCACAGTCTCCACTGAAGAGAAGGTCAGACTTCAACACTCAAACACACTTCAGTCCTAATTTTAAAACTGATTTTACTGTGATTGGATTTGTAGCTCTGGAAATTAAATATCCTGTCAGAGCTGTATATACACAGTATTACCTGACTTTTACAAGACAGAATAAACTCTGCTGAGGTTGTCATGAAACTGAGGGAAAAGTAAAAATACTCGCATCACATTTACTCTATAAACAAAATACTTTGAGGAATATCAGCACCGTCAATATGCAGATGAAATAAGCTTGTATCTGATCAGGTGACGTCTGCAGCAGAGGATACAGGTCAAATGAATCTGTAGGAGAATCAGTATGTTTTTCTTTTGTCGGATTAAAATGAATCAAAACTGTCCCAATGCAGCTGTTTTAATAAAGAAATAAAGTCGACATCATTTACTTCTGAATCATCTGCAAAATAGTTTTTCTGAAATTTAGCTGGGTGATACAACCTAAGATGATATTGCTAATTATTATAATAAATGTCAAATCCTTGTTTCTTTGCATTTTTTTCCACGTTTAAAGGGCAGTGTTTAGTCCGTTGAGGAAAGAAACTAATTATGTATGGTTTTATTGGTAAAAGACAAGATGAAACTGACCTAAAGACATAACATTAGGATAGAAACATACATGTAGTCTCTAATTAATGAATCTAGTACGTATTTTCCTTGTTTTGATTTTCAAAATATTAAAATTGTTAAGGAAAAATTATACTTTCTAAAGTGAAAAACTATTGTAGTTTTTAATATATTAGAATATATTAAATTAGATTCAGAAAATGGTTAAGATACAAGATACTGAAACTGTTTTATTTGACAATTTAAATGAAATAAATCCCTACAAAATGTGTCTTTCAATAAGCATAGCTGCTGATCTAAGGTAAATTATCACAATATGTTTATATTGTCATATAAAGTACATAGAACCTTCACATATAAACTTTCACAGCATTGTCTGAGATATAAGAATATTCTGTCAGATATGTCTCTCACTACATAAAAAAGCACAGGTACATAAAAGTATCCACATATAAATATTTGTTTTAGCCTCATTTCATGTATAAATGTGATTGAATAAAAAATGTAGACAGATTAACAGTGGGGTCAATAATTTTTACATAACAGGTTTTCTCCCAAATTGTTAAATTTAAAGCTTTTTGTAAAAGAAAATTTAGTTTTTCTTTATGTTTGTTTGTTTATTTCTATATTTAGAATTTGCATTAAAACCAAACAACTAAAGGATTATATAAAAGAAAGTCCAACATTCGAAAAGGAGCAGGATGAAGTTTAATTTATAATCTCCTACCCCCTTACCCCATCCTTCAACCTACCATACATTCCGACACAAAACACAAAATTGCTGAACATATCAAGGATAGATTGTCCATTTTGCCGCAGCATTTCAAATTAAAGTAAACTCTGTCCATGTTATTAAAATAGTTTTGGTTTAACTTAAGTTGCTGATAACATTGTGAAGTTTCTGCGGAGTCATTGAGCTACCAGCCTCTTCCTCACCTCCCATTAATACTATTATTACTGCGTCTTTGTTCCTGACGAGGGCGGCGCTCTCCGTGGAGCTGCTCCACAGGCCGACAGGAGGCGATCGGGTGTGAAAGAGTTAAGAAACAATGCGGTTGAAGCAGAAGGTGAAGGACAGGGTGTGGTGTCCTTACTGAAACCTGCGTTGGATAGAAACACGTGGAAAGCAGAAGTCTGACACCTTTTTGTTGTGCTGATGTCCTGCTGGGATCGTGAAGACCAGTACTGATTAGTCTTTTAATGTAAATGGAGGCAGTATTGACTTGCTTCACACTGAGTTAAATCACTGCCATTGAGAGGTGTGATGTGTCTTCTCAGGGTGCTTCACATGGATTCTTTCTCAGATCATTCAACATGTAAAACCTTTCTTCACTCACTTTTCTGACATCAGCAGGGGGTTCTACCTTCAACGGCCTTCCAAAACCATCTCTTACAGTCCGGTCGATGTGCAGTTTTTAGGTCTTTTCAGAGTTATAATTCTTTGGTCATGAAAATGGAGTAGATTGTGAAGTTTACTCTCCTGTTTTTGCCAAGTTGGATCAAACTTTTAAAGAAAGCGAGATGCAACTTCAATATTTTGGGGCTGAACTGTAAGAAAACTATGAAACGAATCCATCATGGAACTAATAAGCACTAGTACAAACGGTAGCCAGTTATTATTTATTGGAACTCTCCCAAACACTACAGTCGTGGAAAAAAAATATTAGGCTACCCCTTGTTTTCTTCAATTTCTTGTTCATTTTAATGCCTGGTACAACTAAAGGTACATTTGTTTGGACAAATATAATGATAGCAACAAAAATAGCTCGTAAGAGTTTAATTTCAGAGCTGATATCTATCCATTTTCCATGTTTTTTTTTTGATAATAACCAAAATCACTTCAGTTCTTGCATCAATAGCTATGGCATTGCACTGACAAAAACAGTTTTACACTTTTAGGCATTCTGTGTTTTCTTTTCTGTCTGTTTTAGTCACATGATACACACAGGGGTTGGTACTTGATTGCATAACCATTGTTTTTGATGACTTTAGATGGTCTAATAATTTTTTCCGCAACTGTATGTTATGATATGGTATGTGGATTTTTATTTTTACTTACAAAATCACAACAACAAGAATCTACAAATCACCAGAAATAAAGAAGTCATTAGCAAAAACCCAAACAAACCAAAAAAAAATACAATAGCCATGAGGGAAAAACAACCAAAAAAAAAAAAAGGATAGATGGCAATAGACAAGAACCAAGACAACAGACCAAAATCCTGAGGGGAAAAAAAAATGTAAATGTCAACGATACTTATATGGTTAAGTTTAACAAGATCTGACATGAGAACTCTGGGATTCAGATTTTCATTTTTATCCTTGTTTTATGGACTTCTATTCCAACATAAGCATGAAGTGGGTACATTATGGTCCTAAATGGTCTTAGAAAGGTTTATTTATTGCCTAAATCCTGGCACGTTGCATAATATTAATGCTTTTGTGTGGGGGTGAAATGAATGAAATGAATGAAAATTCCTCAGGTTCAGCATTTTCGACCAAAAATTAAGCCTCAGAAACATTATATTACTATCAACAAGTCGCTTTAACTTCCTATCACACTGTTGCCTCCTCATTGTGTGACTGTGTTCCATTTCTCTTCAGGTGTTTGAGGCAATGGTATCTTGGATAAAGCACGATAAGCCGGCGCGTCTGGAGTACATGCCCAAACTCATGGAACATGTCAGACTTCCACTGTTGTCCAGGGATTATCTAGTACAGGTAAAAAAAACAAAACAAAACATCTGTCTTTTGCTGTCTCCTTTGTTGTTTTGCACCTCCCTTTGATTATATCTTAAGGGAGTAATTGTTCATACACAATGTAGAAGCCATTAAGGAGTCTAAAATCCAATAATCTGTCTAAGAGATGAATTTGACAGGTCTTAATAATAATTAGATTTAGCGTTTGGTTGAAGCCTGTTTGAGAATAATGACTTCAAAGGCAGGAAGAAGAAGCTCATATTAGGAACTGAGGGTATAAAAGCACAAGTGTTGCGTAAGATGTCTGAGAAAACCAACAGTAAAACCTGCAATCACTCCATATTGCCATTGAGAAAAATCCAAGCCCAGCACAATGAGATGAGAAAAAGACGTCAAATTAATTATATCCTATGCATCAGAATTGCATTTATTCACCTTAAAAATGTGTTAAAAGTATTGAGATGTAACATATTGATGCCTGCAGGAACTCTGTAAGTCAGACTTCAATGTACAGTCAATGTAGTTCCACGGACAAGTTAAAGGAAACAAACTGATAATGTACAGAAGAGCATTAAATGGATAAAACACAGAGGCAACCTGTTTAAAAAAAAAAAAAAAAACGGGTCATAAATGTAAATGTTGTCGTAGTGCACTATGTTTTGTGTGTTTTAGGCAGAAATTTAAAAGATACCATTCATTTTCCTACAAATCAAAAAGGCATCATCAATTCAGAAATTTAGGAAAGATCTTGGCAATAGAGATCCAAAAAAAGTGAAGTGAAATAGTTGCAAAAAATGTGTTCATATATTACTTAACAAAAGATAATCATGAATTAAAGCTGCAAGCAGCATTGGGCGGGACCTCGCACCGGGCGTTCCGCCTCCCCCGCGATCTGCGTCCCGGGAATGTCCACACCTCAGCTCCACTCACACCTCTCCGTCCCCATACCAGTTCCCACCCTTTAGTGTCTGTCCTCCTTACATCTGTACAGAACACCAGCGACCCTCTGCTGAAACCACCATCACCTTTAAAATGACACTTTTATTTTGGAAACCCTACTGTGTGTATGTGCATTTGTTTTGTATGTGAGAGAAAGAATCAGTTTGAAAAATGAATTGAAATTGTATAAATAATTGAGCATTAAAGTGATGATTTCTCACATTTAAGGCTTTTATTTTGAAAAAACCCTATTGTGTGAGCATGTGTGTCTGTGAGAAAGAGTACTTTTGAATGAAGAAACATTGCACAAACAGTTGAGTGTTTGGTCATAAAAATGAAAAGAAGTTATGTAATAGAAATTTTGTATTATTGGTAATTAGGGTTTTATTTAGAAAAAATGTACTCAGTGTACTTTTGAATGTGTGCAAAATTTCCAATATCCAAAATACAATCCAGTAAAACCTGTTTTAAAATGGAGAAAGAAGAAAAAAAAAAAAAAAAAAAAAAAATTGGATTGTCTGGGATTTGAACCTGGGTCCTCTTGTTTCATAGGCAGCTACATGAACCACTGCACTAAGGACAGACACATACATCTGTGCACCAGGAAGAGTTTTATAGGGACTTTGTCATTGTTAAAAGTGAAAGTAAACATAGTCTTCAAAAAATCGCCATTATTCCATAACCGTAGGTCGGATCTGAAAAATCCTTTCACTTTTGGATTCTGCAGACTTGTGGGAATTTAATGAGGTATAACTTTTTATTCAAAGGTCTGAAATGACTAAGCAGTAATTGCAGAAACGTATAGTAACTTTCAAAGGCAGATTGCCAACTTCCTGTTGGAGTTAGCTCATGAGTGTCAGTGTAGGATTTGTCGGGCTCAATCAGACCAACATTTTGGCATTTGTTTCATGTTTCTACAACATTCCTACTGGCCGCTAGGGCAGATTTTGAGAGTTTTTTAGTACATAGGTGGCGCTACAGAGTTCATTTTGGCACCCAAGGGGTTAATTTTGATATTGAATGAAAGGGTTCACCAGCCATGACATACATGGCAAATTTGGTGAGTTTTGGAGCATGTTAAGGGGGTCAAATGGCAGTCTAAAGCCGAAAAAGTATGAAAATAAACAAATTGTTATAAATCAATAACCATACATCCTATCTCAAAATGTTTTGCATGTGAGCATTGTGGTGAGTCCTGTGAACGTGTAGATATGTCACATGTGGGGAAAAACTGCAAAATGAAAAATGAGTTTCAAACATCGCAACTTTGCTGGCTTGTAAAAAAGAAACTAAGACAGTTATGGAAAAGGTGTGAAATCGTTGTATTAAGGAGGGTTCACTCTATCTTTTGGCGCTATTTAGAAGTCAATACCACAAACGGTGTCATCGGAGTTAGTTTTAGAAATTTTATTTTGAAAGGCATATTGCGAAGTTCCTGTTGCAGATAGGTCATGAGTGTCAGTGGATGATTTGTAGAGCATGATCCAACAAAAATTTTGGCACTGGTTTCATGTCTGTACGACATTCCTACTGGCCACTAGGGCAGTTGCCGTTTTTTTCACATAGGTGGCGCTAGAGAGCCCATTTTGGCACCTATGGGGTTAATTTTTTCATTTTATCAAATTTTTCGCCAGGCCTGACATGTGTGCCAAATTTGGTGAGTTTTCGTGCATGTTCAGGGGGTCAAAATCCAGGTCAAAGTGGTGTGTGAATAATAATAATAATATAAAAACGAACGAAAAACAATAGGGCCTTGCTTGCAGGCAAGGCCTCTCACTGCGTGAGAGGGCCTTACCTTTCGGCTCGGTCCCTAATAATATAAAAACGAACGAAAAACAATAGGGCCTTGCTTGCAGGCAAGGCCTCTCACTGCGTGAGAGGGCCTTACCTTTCGGCTCGGTCCCTAATAATATAAAAACGAACGAAAAACAATAGGGCCTTGCTTGCAGGCAAGGCCTCTCACGCAGTGAGAGGGCCTTACCTTTCGGCTCGGTCCCTAACAAGCATCAGCAGATGACCAGCAGAAGAATCAGCCAAAGAAAACAAGAACGAGAGAAACCACTCAGACTACGGGTCAAAACAGTGTAGTTCTGCTCCTCCATTTTAAAAAAAAAAAAAAAAAAAAAAGAACGGGAATAAAGCAGCAGACTTTTAAAACAAAATACACCAGAAGTCTATGTAAGTCAGCCACAAACTCAGACTGTAGCTGATAAGGTTTGGAAAAACAGAGTATAGCAGAGTAAAGTATATTAACTTCCAAATATCAGTTTATAAAATCCAGAGTTCAAAGTGAAACTAAAACTGTATGTAGGTCAAAATGTTCCTGTAAAATCTAACTGAAATGTGCTGTTTCCTTCAGATTGTTGAGGAAGAGGCTTTGATAAAGAACAACAACACCTGTAAAGATTTTCTCATCGAAGCAATGAAGTATCACCTGCTGCCCGCCGACCAGCGACACCTGATCAAGACGGACAGGACGCGACCACGGACCCCCATCAGCATCCCCAAGGTCCACACACACTGAGTTTTTCATTAAATTGTTAAGCTTATGGAAATACAGCTCATTAGTCAAACAGTGCGATGTTTATGAGGTTTGTGTTGTTTGCGCTGAAACGGTATGATAAACAATCCCATATGAAGCCCTGCGCAGAAGCTAAATGTGTTGCTAACCTCCCCTCGGTGTGTGTAGGTGATGATAGTGGTGGGTGGTCAGGCTCCAAAGGCCATTCGCAGTGTGGAGTGTTACGACTTCCAGGAGGACAGATGGTACCAAGTGGCCGACCTGCCTTCAAGACGCTGCCGGGCAGGTCAGTTTATGAGCCAATAAATCTGAGGAGAGTGGATAAAGTAACATCAGTAGAACCAGCTGAATTAACATGAAAAATAACTGCTTTACAACAACGAGCACAGTGATAATATACAGTATATGTCTGTTAATTCTCTGGGTGGTGCTGATGAAGGTCTGGAGTTGGTCCCAGGGCACTGTCAGTGGCAGCTCAATGCTCCTAATGTGTGCTATGGGCTAATGCTAATTGCTAATGCTAATGCCAGTTGCTGTGTGTATTGGGGAGGGTAAAATACAAAGACTGAATTTCCCTATGGAGACAATAAAATGGGGTAACCTTTAACCTTTGAACCTTTAAACTGTTACTCTAAAGGTTTACGGCACATGGGTGAAAAAGAGCAACATGAGAAATGAGGAAAAAATGCTTCGGCAATCAGTTTTTTCAGTTTAAATTTAATTGAAGTTTAAATGCCTTAAAGTGAATTTTTACAACAGCAGTAGTAAATATTGTGTTTGAAAACCCAGTATTCATTTTCACATTTTGTAAAGACTTAAAAGTAGTTATCTTGAAGATTAAATGTGCCTCAAATGAGGTGAATCAGATCATAGTTATATTTTTTCAATAGTTTTTTTAAAAACTTGTATACAATATATGCAGCTTCAGCATCATGAAAAACTCTATTATTTGACTAAAGCTGCAGTTCTAGCCAGTTAAATATTAATTCATGAAGATCCTTTAGCTGTGGAGCTCTGGTGTTGTTTAATGTTTGTGTGCAGCAGGCATGTTCTCTCTGAGCTCCTGAACCTTCAGACGCATGTTTACCGTATGTGTTCTGTTCTGGTTTTTGGGTTTTTTTGTACAATATATTTATTGACTTTTTACTTTTTTCACGTTATTCAAACACATCAGACATACATAAACATTTAAACACACATACTTAACTTGTACCACGATATATTAGTTATGTGTCCCCCATAACAGTGGCAACAGAAATACTGTTAATGATAGAATTACAAGTAAAGGAAAAAAATAATAAAATAAATTAAAATAATAACAAGAAAAGCACTCGGAGAGCGCAGACCTCCACCAAGACAGATCTGTGCCCCCCCCCCGCGATCATCACCAAAATTTAATCATTTCTTCCTTGTACCAGTATCAACATTTCCTGAAAATTTCATGAAAATCCATCTGTAACTTTTTGAGTTATCCTGCTAACAAACAAACAAACACGCTAACAAACACACAGAGCAAAGCGATCACAATACCTCCTGGCAGAGGTAATAACGGATTAGATTTCTATAGCATTTTTCAAGACACCCAAAACGCTTTACATTATTGATCCATTATTTATTCACCGGCTGGTGGTGGTAAACTACATTTGTAGCCACAGCTGCCCTGGGGCAGGCTGACAGAAGTATGGCCCAAGGACACAACAGCACATGAACCACCAACCCTTCAGTTATTGGACGACCTGCTCTACCACCTGAGCCACAGCTGTCCCAAATAATAATAATGATCCTCATCATCCTCAAAAATCAAATAGACTGCATGTTTCCATCAGTTATGATGTTCATATATTGTTCCCAGAGTTTTTGAAAGTCTTTCATTTTTCCTTTTGAGTTATATGTTAGTCCTTCCAGTCCAGTACAGACAGACAGTTCCTTCAACCACACTGTTAATGCAGGAGCGTCCATCTTCTTCCAACACAGCACAATAGCCCTCCTGGTCTGAACAAATCCAACAATACAGAATGTTTCTGTGTACATAGAGATTGTTTTGAGTATATTCCAAGAACAGACAATTTGCCAACAGTGGTGTTAAAAGTCTCTATTCTGCTGTTGTTCATGGTTTATTGTTAAAGTCAGGAAAATCTGTAATTTTATTCAACAAAATTGTGAGTTTCATCTGTTACCTCTTTAATGGCATCTCCTTCACTGAACATAACATTCAGGATTATTTGTAGATATTGAAATGACATAACATGATTATATGCCACTGATGTTGGGAATAAAACTTTATTATTTTACCTTGTCTGTAAGCAACAACAGCATCTCCCATCATCCCACACTGTGTCACAACATCGTCTACATCAGAGTGTTTTATTATTGTTTCAACTGACAGACACCAAAGCTGTAGAAATGACACGCACTACATTTAACCACTATTTCACTCTGATTATCTGCTACCTGTCTCCAGGTGTGGTGTCGATGGCCGGTCGGGTGTTTGCAGTCGGAGGGTTCAACAGTTCACTACGGGAACGAACGGTCGATGTCTACGATGGAGGACAAGACCAGTGGAGCGCCGTGGCGAGCATGCAGGAGAGACGCAGTACTCTGGGCGCTGCAGTGTTGGGGGATTTACTGTACGCCGTGGGGGGCTTCAATGGAAGTATAGGTACGTTATGATAAACACAAAAGAAGAGTCTGTGAAGAAGAAGTGGTTTTTAAGTCCTTTTAGCTTTAGGTGCTCGTTATAGAAAGAGCTTTACTGTCTGCATCTCAATCAAAGATCACAAATCTATGAAGCTGTTGGATTTCCTGTCATCATTTTGGTTAATTTTATTATTACCCCGCCCCCCAAAGGGGAGGCAAGGAGTATTGTTTTTGGTTCGGTTTGTTTGTTTGTTTTTTTAACGCTTTAGCAGCAAAACTATTGGTTGAATTCATACCAGATTGGATTTATAGATTGCCAGTAAGCCAGAATAGATGTCATTACATTTTGGGAAAAGTAGGTCAAAGTTCAAATTTTTATTGTTTTTTTTTTTTTTTTTTTTATCTTCCCATTTACTTATAATGGGTGAAATACATGTGGGGAGCAGGGTTTGTTGTGCCTGGCACCACTTGGTTGTTAATACTATAACACAGGGGTGCTGAACACACAGCCTGTGGGCCAAAACCGGCCCACCAAAGGGTCCAGTCTGGCCCGTGGGATGAATTAGTGAAATTCAAATATTACACTGAACATATTAACAATCAAAGATGTCCAGATTACTTTAGTTCAGGGTCCACATTCAGACCAATCCAATCTCAAGCAGGTTGGACCACTAAAATGCTATCATAATAACCTACAGATAATGACAACTTCAAAATTTTCTCTTTTTTTATTATAAACAAAAGGAAAATTACATGGAAATCTACAAAGTATTCTTTCACAAATAATGTGAGTAACCTGAACAAATATGAACAACCTGAAATGTCTTAAGAAAAATAAGTGCGATTGTATCAATATTCGGCCTGTTACTAAATGTTTTGTGTATTTTTAGATCCACGGTGATGTATACGTTTTAATTAACGTGTGTAATTGAAATCTGAGACTTGATATTGTTGAAATTACACATATTTTTCATGAGAAATTTCAGGTTGTTCATGATGTTCAGATTTTTTATAGGATACATAAACATTTTCATACTGTAATTTTACTTTTTTCACAATTATTTTACTGGTCCATCCCATTTTGAGATCATATTGGGCTGAATGTAGCCCCTGTACTAAAATGAGTTTGACATCCATGCTGTAACATATCCGTTCATACACAAGTCAGTTTATAAAAATAGATCTGTGTCAGTCAGGACTCTGAGGTCCATCCACAGAGAAACATCTGATTAAAAATGGACATATTCAGTCAAAAATCTGCAAGTGTGAGCAGCAAAACGAGCAAACAGATGAGACTTCCTGTGGATTAGTTTGAGAGAGAGCTGAGGGCTGATCTGGTGACTCTCCAGGGAACATTATCTGAATGTTTTCTCTCCTTTATCACCACCTGAGGGCGAGCAGATACAATTGCTTGAACTCGCACAACCCCCACAACTACAGTAATGTCAGTAAACATAGCAGCCATTTTCTTCATTTAACACATTACCAGGTGAATGTAAAACATTTAGCCTCCTGGACTGAAGCGAGCTACTCTAACACAAAAGTGTCAAACATGCGCCCATGGACCAAAACCGGCCCGCCAAAAGTTCAAATCCAGTGCAAAAATTACATTGAAGATATTTACAGTCAAGGATGTTGAACTCGTTTTAGTTCAAGGGTCACATACAAGTAAAATAATAGCATAAAAACCTATAAATAATGACAACTACAAAATATTTGTCTTTGTTTTCGTGCAAAAAAATAACATTAAATTATGAAAATCTTTACATTAACAATAAAATGTGAATAACCTGAACAAATATGAATAACCTGCAATGTCTAAAGAAAATTAAATGCAATTTTAACAATATTCTGCCTGTCACTAAATGTTTTGTGCCTTTTGCAGATCTGATCTGTAATGCACATGTATAAATGATAAGTAGAGGCATATTATTGTTAAAATTAATTTTCGTAAGAAATGTAAGTTTTGCAGGTTATTCAAATTTTTTTGTGTTTGGATAGTTTGTGAATGTAAATATTTTCATAATTTAATGTTTTCTTTGCACTAAAACAAAGACAAAAATTTGGAGTTGTCATTATTCATAAGTTATGATGTTATTATTTTACTGGGCTGAATGCGGCCCCTGAAAGAAAATGAGTTTGACATCCCGGTTCTAACCCATTAAAGCAGTTTTTTTTTTTTTTTTGCTAGAATATTTTTATTGAGGTTTACAGTCATGAAAGCACAGCATTCACTTCAATCACCCTTTACCCTCCTTTACATTTCATTAAAGCATCTACACCTGTTTACCAGCTTGTAACAAACTCTCCTCCTCCTTTTTCTCTCTGTCCTCAGGTTTGTCGACAGTTGAGGCCTACAACCATAAAAATAACAAGTGGCTTTATGTGTCCTCTATGAACACCCGACGCAGCAGTGTCGGCGTTGGAGTGGTTGATGGTAAGATTTGGTCAGATGCAGTTGTAGGTTTGTCTGTGTTTATGTATTTGTGTTTTAATGACCTCCTCTGTGTGTTTGTAGGTAAACTGTACGCAGTTGGAGGTTACGATGGTGCATCCCGGCAGTGTCTCAGTACAGTCGAAGAATACGACCCGGTCACGGACCAGTGGTGTTACGTAGCCGACATGAGCACACGGCGAAGTGGAGCAGGTAGTCAACTCAGCAACATATTCAACATGAGGAAACTGAAAAAAACAAACAAACAAAAAAAATAAAACAATAGTCAATCTACACAAACTGCTGATATTTAGATTTAATTACAATACAGCCACGTCTGCACTTTGTTCTAAGCACAGTAACCAGTAGAGATCATCTGAATATGTGTGATAAAGGTTATATAAATCATTGTTGTTTTATTATTTATTAATCTTGAAATTATTTTGACTCTTACTAATTAATTATAATAATATTTTGCATTTATAAAGCACTTTTCATTCAACAGAATCTCAAAGTGCTACAGAGAGAAACAAAGTGCAACATTAAACGTAATAAAATACTACATTAAAAATAAAATACACTGAACAAAAATATAAACGCACCACTTTTGTTTTTGCTCCCATTTTTCATGAGCTGAACTCAAGGATCTAAAACTTTTTTTGTGTACACACAAGGTTTATTTCTCTCAAATATTGTTCACAAATCTGTCTAAATTTGTGTTAGTGAACACTTCTTCTTTGCTGAGATAATCCATCCACCTCACAGGTGTGGCATATCAAGATGCTGATTAGACAGCATGATTTTTGCACAGGTGTGCCTTAGGCTGGCCACAATAAAAGGCCACTCCAAAATGTGCAGTTTTATCACACAGCACAATACCACAGATGTCACAAGTTTTGAGGGAATATGCAATGGTCATGCTGACTTCAGGAATCTCCACCAGAGCTTTTGCCTGTGAATTGAATGTTCATTTCTCTACCATAAGCCATCTCCAAAGCTGTTTCAGAGAATTCATGAAGAAGACTGTGCGAGGAAAATGGTGGTCACACCAAATACTGACTGGTTTTCTGACCCCCCTGGACCACCCAATACAGTAAAAGTGCACATTTTAGAGTGGCCTTTTATTGTGGCCAGCCTAAGTCACACCTGTGCAATAATCCTGCTGTCTAATCAGCATCTTGATATGCCACACCTGTGAGGTGGATGGATTATCTCAGCAAAGGACAAAGGAGAAGTGCTCACTAACACAGATTTAGACAAATTTATGAACAATATTTGAGAGAAATAAGCCTTTTGTGTACACAGAAAAAGTTTTAGATCTTTGAGTTCAGCTCATGAAAAATGGGAGCAAAAACAAAAGTGGTGCGTTTATATTTTTGTTCAGTGTACTAAATATATGTAATTGAGTAATAGTTTCTTTGGGAGAATGGAGACAAATGATGTAAATAACACTGGTCTCCAAGTAAAATGCCTCCAGAAAAAAAATAGCAAAGCTTTACCAAGTTTGAGTCACTAAACAAACATTAAGTCAAACATTCTGGTTGGCTGTGGTTTCTGAAATACTGGGTGTCCCATAAGTCTCCATACATAGGAGACATACTACATTCCATGGTTCTAACATGTATTCCTTTATATTACTTTATAGTTCTTCAGCAGTGGAGGACACGCATTGAAATGTGTTCCCGACAAAATGGCAGTCATATAGAGCATATTATATAAATAAAAATGGTTTATGTCAAGAAACGTTTATTTTTCCTATGTATGGAGACTGTACAGTCTTGGGTTAAAGTATGAAGTTTTGAGAATTATCGAGAGAATGGGTTTTACTCGAAAGGAAACTTCAATCTCTGAGGCAGATGATGTTTGAAAAATTGCAGATGAGTGTAATCAGTCTCCAGTGTGTTAAAATCACCTTTCTCTTTCATCCGCTAATGTAAGCCAGGATGTCCACAGATCATTACAAAGTTTTAAATGTGATTGTCCTCAATTAAGGCCTTAATTATCCTTGATAATTAATCCTTAAATCGGACACTCAAAGCTCTAAAAAATTCCACAGGCACAGAATTTAGACTGGCAACTGACTATTAATGAAACACGCACGATTAGAGGATTAATGATAAAATACATAAGAGTAGAAAAATAATTAGCCACATGCTTTGAAATGAATAAACCAGAAAAAGTGGATGAAGTTGGAAATTGTTGATGTAGATGGAATGGAATGTGTACGGTTTTAAAGGAAATTGAGTTTTAGAACCATGGATTTTTTTTTTTTTTTTAGGAGACAGAACATACACTGATGAGAAAAAGCACATTTCATTTGATTAAACCATAGGTGTCAAACATGTGGCCCGGCGACCAAAACTGGCCCGCCAAAGGGTCCATTCTAGCCCAAGGGATGAATTTGTGAAATGCAAAAATCACACTGAAGATATTGTTGGTCAATGTCCAAAATGTCCAAATCATTTTAATTCAAGTTCCGCATTTAGACCAGATTCAATCTCAAGTGGATCGGACAAGTCCAATAATAGCATAATTATACAGGGTGTCCCATAAGTCTCCATACGTAGGAGACATAATACATATGGTTCTAACATGTATTTCTTTATATTTCTTCTTTATAGTTCTTCAGCAGTGGAGGACACGCATTGAAATGTGTTCCTGACAAAATGGCAGTCATATAGAGCATATTACATAAAATAAAAATGGTTTATGTCAAGAAACATTTATTTTTCCTATGTATGGAGACTTATGGGACACCCTGTATATACACGATGACAACTCCAAATGTTTCTCTTTGTTTTAATGTGAAAAAGTAAAATTACCTGATGAAAATTTTTACAATTAGAAATGATCTCGTCAAAAAAATGTGAATAATCTAAACAACCTAAAAATAAGTGCAATTTTAACAATATTCTGCCTGTTACTAAATGTTTTGTGCCTTTGTAGTTCCACTGTGATCTGTAAGTTATAATGCTCTTGTAAATGAGAAGCTGAGGCGTAACATTAGTAAAACTGCACTTTTACTTTTTTAAAACAAAGAGAAACATTTTGAGTTTTTATTCATAGGTTATTACGTTATTTTACTGGTCCGGCCCACTTGCGATCAAATTTGGCTGTATGTGGGCCCTGAACTGAAATGAGTTTGACACCCCTACCGACTGAAACCTTAACCAACACATGGAGAAACAGCACCCCCCTGTGGATATATATGGTATTGTCTGCATTTTCCCTCCATTTGAAAGAAACCCAACAAAGAGGGTTTTCAGTTTTTAGTATTTATTTATTTATTTATTTAATCACAGGATGGTGTGTGCTGGCATTAGTTACAAAGAACAAGATGTGTCCACCAGATTTAGCAGAGAAGCTAATTTCCATCTGTTGTCCTGGACAAACAATCAACATAATAAAACATCACATGGATTACAAAGTATATTTACATTTATGCATTTGGCAGACGTTTTTTTTTTTTTTTTTTTCCAAAGTGACTTACAGGGGAAGATTAACAATTAAGCTCTTTCTCTCCACTTCTTTTGTAAAGCACCTTAAAACAACCACAGTGGACTAAAGTGCTGTACAGAAGAATAAGTAAAAACCAAAATAAAATAATGAAATACAAAAAGTCATAAAAACAGCTGTACAATTTAAAAACAGTATTGTACAGAAAAATAAAAAAAAAGCAAAATGACAGAATAAAATGAAAGAATAGATTAAAAAGACATAAAAACAGCTGTACAATTTATTAAAAAAACACCAAAAAAACAGCAAAATAAAAACACCAATACCAAAGTACTAATATACTGGAAGAAAACCAGTAAACAATGACAGATATAGGAAATATGTTCAGGCTGAACGGTTACAGCCAAGTACATAAAAAGCAGCTTACAATTACCTAATTAAACTTTATTTTACTTTATTACAAAGTAAAAATAAGCATGGGTCCTTAAAAGCCAGCATCAGTCCTAATGTTCCATCAGTCCTTGGAGTCTGTGGTTCACACTGTGTTTTTGATCCAGGTGTGGGAGTGCTGGGGGGCCAGCTGTACGCTGCCGGGGGACACGACGGCCCTCTGGTGAGGAAGAGCGTGGAGGTGTTTGACCCACAGACCAACACATGGAGACTGGTCTGTGACATGAACATGTGTCGACGAAACGCAGGTCAGACACACAGATACTGGTCTGTTATTTAACTACTCTTTAAGGGCTCATCGACAGCCAGAGACTTAAAATATTCAGTCAATTTAACGTAGTTTGATTCACTTACTGATATGAGGAGGGAGATTTTACGTCATTAAGCTATGTAATTAAATATTTACATTCTAGATGTTTTTAATGTAATGAAATATTCAGGTTCAGGTTACTTTATTTGTACCCTTTTTTTGTTTTTTGGGCCGATATATAGATCTTTTTTCAATATCAGCCTTAATTTTTTTTTTTTTTTTTGAAAGCTGATATTTGATCAGTAGTAAAAATGTTATAAGATATTTGATCAGGCACCTGTGTGGGCAGCACCTGAAGTTAAGTAAACGTTAAAAGAGTACTATGTGTATTAATAATTTCATTAATATTCCTGCATAAAAGTCATAATTATCTGAGTGTTTCAATTATATTTTACCGTCAATGTGCTTTAAAAAAAAAAAAATTTGGCCTCAAAAATTGGCTGTAGATATTGGCCATCAGCTGACCAAATTTTTAAAAAAATCGGCATCGACCTTAGAAAAACCCATTTTGATCGACCTCTAGTTTAAAACCCATTCGATACCTGCATAAATATAAGATAAATTAATAAATAATACATTTTCTATTAATATATTTATTGATTATATTCTTTGTTTCTCCAGGAGTCTGTGCCATCAACGGGTTGTTGTATGTGATTGGAGGAGACGACGGTTCCTGTAATCTGTCCTCAGTGGAGTTTTACAACCCCACCACAGATAAATGGAGCCTCATTCCCACAAACATGAGCAACGGACGCAGCTACGCAGGTGAGTCACACCTGAACAGGAAACGGATCAACGGGAACAGGTCTACACTGGGGTCACAGGTTACTATTTACCCTGTTACATTGGATCCTTTTTATTACTTTCTTATCAAATTGATCCGTAAACCTGAAAGGCCCTCAGTGACTGCAGTAAAGGTCAAAGTCCACCGTAACAGACTGTAGATGCTTGGATGTGACAGATTAGAGGTGATGCTAATTCAACAGAACAGAGTCTGTAAGATCTTACCCTGGATGGCGTTTCACTAAAATTTGCTTCCGTGGAACCTGTGACATCCATAAATCTGCCAAAAGGGCATGAAAAGGTGAGAAGATTAAGAGAAACACAATAAATTTGATATTCTACATAGAAGGTTTGCACTTAAAGGAATATACTCGCAACACTCTGATTATAAACTGTAATTTATTTATATGTTCATTTGTCACTGCAGTGGATTACATTCACATAGATTATTCTATTTAATTTTTGGCCGTTCAGTTAATTTATTTAACAGCAGAACATGTAAAGATTTGTATTGACATGTGTCCTGAGTGACATGATCTGGTGAACGGCCTAAAGTGTTTGTTCACACTGTTAGAATGAGTGAACACTGATAATATCAGATCTATATGTTTAATAGCTAAAGAAATAAGATAATCTATCACCCAAATATAATACAGCCTTGGTTTTTAAGTGTAACAGACTGGTTTTATAATGTTTCTTTGCAAATTTCATTAACTGTGGGACTGTTTTATGTTTTGTTGTCTGTTACTGCATGACGTGATGCTTTAAATCAATCCATTCACCTAAAATATTGATAACGTTCTCTATTCTATTATTGATGCTCTTGTATCACGTATACTTTACATCTTAAAGCTCATAACACATGCATTTCTACCAGATTATGTGAACTGTGAGTATTCTGTTTTTCAGATAACAGAGGATCAGAATGTAGTTCTGTTCTGTGTAGTTCACATTCAGCATTTCTGTTCTGACTGAGAGAATAGAATAGAATAGAATAGAATAGAATAGAATAGAATAGAATAGCCTTTATTGCCTTTGTGTACACAAGGAAATTAGGAGTGATACTCCAGTCAGTGCAACGTTATGAATAAAACACCAATACTTCAGAAAACAAGAATAGAGCGATTCTAAAATTACGAAAACTAAAAATAAGATAAGAAAATAGAATATAGAAGTTTACAAAATAAGAATAAAGCCAAGTAGAATAAAAAATAAAGAATAGACAATATTTACAATATTATCTATGAAAACAGCATGTACAGTATATCTATGAACTCAAGATATAAAATAGTACATTAATATTTTGATAAATTTTGCATTGTTAATACAAAACAGTTAATTATTGCATGACTTATTTCACAGAATTCACTTTTTGCAGAGTTATTGCACATTATTGGAAGTGATTGTACAGGAAGAAACTCCATAGTTCTTACTTTTACAGTTTATTGTGAGGACAGGTCTTGGGAAGAACCTGTCTCTGCTACTCTGTCTGTGAACATGTCCGTCCCATTGGACCTGAATGTGTCCTGAGGACGTTCACACTTTTTTATTTATTTTTTTTTAATTTAACCTTTATTTAACCAGAAAGTCCCTTGAGATGAAATCTCTTTTTTGAGGGAGACCTGACCAAGAGGCACATCAGTACAATACAAATGAAGTAACAGAGTATAAAGCTACATACAATTAAGACAACATAAAATGACTAAAAACATAAAAGCTAAAAACCAGTCACACACTTCTGTTAGACAGTTTGACAGAAGAGATTTGAATTCACCCAAGATAATGAAATGCTGAAGCTGAAGTGAGTTTTGCAAATTGCTCCATGAGCAAGGTCCATTGTAGGAAAAAGCTGTTTTACCAAGTTCAGAGTGAACTCTGGGGACTCTAAGGAGGAGCCGATGTGATGAGCGGGAGTTGTATCCACTGGTGGATGGAGACAGGAGGCGACAAAGATATGGGGGTAGTTTGCCCAATGCAGCCTTGTAGATAAATCCAAGCCGGTGCTGCTGCCTCCTGAGCCTTAGTGAAGGCCATGAGACCAGAGCATACAGCTCACAGTGATGGGTCCTGAATGCAGGATTGAATGCAGAATCACTTTGCTTTAGATTCAGTCACGTCTGAGCAGGAACGTTATCTGGCACCATCATATCTCCTTTTTCTCCTGTAGGAGTCGCAGTGATCGATAAACCTCTATGACCGAGGTTCTCCTCCATCGGCCCCACGTCAACATCCAGAGTCACTGAGACGCCGACGTCTGACGCTCTGCAGACAAACAGAGACTGAACGGACGAGACGCCGTCTGTCTCGGGCTGACGGAGTGGACCAGGACATGGACGTGGTTTCCACAGCTCCACTCTGCTGCTCTGATGTTCTCCAGCCTTTGTGGCTCCTGACCTTTAAGGGGAACGTCCCAGGAAAAGGCCTCGTCTCAGTGAAACCTTCTGAAATGCCAAGCACAAAACGAAACCGTTCCCTCAGAGGACGGATCTAACGGAATCAGACCGAACGGCCCAGAGGCGGCGCTCGGCTGCCTCGGACCAGACGGGAACATTTTTTTCATCAGCTGACTGGTTCCCAGAGCGGCCGCCGTCAGGATGTTCACAGTGTTGCTGCAATAACGGTGATTTTGCAACACTTGCCTGTGATTGGCTGTTTCTGTTTTCCAAATTCCTGGAAACCCAGCAGTGCCACGGGAGCCTTTTTTTTTTTTTTTTTTTAAATAATGAGACTTGCCACAGCTTCCAGAATAGAATCATCCTCTGGCATCTACGCAGCGGGTCGGAGCCAAGTCGTCTGAGTCTGAGGTGGCAGCTTCACAGAGGATCTATTCTCCATCTGGACCTGAAGAGGATTCACAGAATGTACAAAGCCTCTTCTATGCAAATGATTCTATTTAATGTTTGAGACGGTTCTGAAGAGGCTGCGCTCCACCGGCCCAGTGTCGGACCCAGGCCGGTGGACTCTGTTATGAACACACTACTGATGCACTGAACACTTGCACTGACTGATCCAGATGCAGACCCGGTCCCTGCTGGTCTCTGTCGGCCAGAAAAACCGGATCCCAGACCTGCTGTCAGACAGACGGCCCATCGGCTGTCGGTCCTACTGATCACACCCACGGCTGCGTTTACATGCACAGAATTATCCGACTTTTACACTTAATCTGAAAAAGACAGTATTCAAATGGAAATGAATATTCTACTGATTCCTGTTTGGAGGATTCTCATGAATATTGTACAAGATAAAGCAAAAAAACACATCAATTCTATCCAATTTCACTCTTAAATTCTCATCATTGTGCACATTTTTAAAGTATTTTCATACATAATTACACATATAGGATGAAAATAAATGGATTTATGGCACATTTTTAATTAGAAATGTGCAAAACAACTCAAATATTTTTGATAATGATAGTGTCACCATAACATTTTAATGTAGATATTGATCTAATCTTCAAAGCATTAAATTGTTAAAACGCAGGAAGCTGCAGATTACGATTCCATTTTCCTCATATTGTTGGATAACATGTACAATTTCACTAAATGATACAGTTTTAAACCAATCGACATCATTTTCATAGAATAAACTGAGGATTCATTTTGCCAAATTGACTTTGAGATTATTTTTTTCCCTGCAGATTCTTTATTGTTATGAATTAGTAGAAATACTATTTACTGTGCCACATCATGGACTCATATACTGATTGAAAATGTTACTGCTAGTCTCTTTTCCATTGGACATCTGCGCAAAACTTTACCGATATTTACTAAATGTCGAAAAAACAGAAGTGCATAATGTCAGTTTTTCCATTAAATCACAAATGCGATGATTTGTTTATTTATTATTGCAAGATGACACGAGAAGTCATTCCATTAACGTGGTGACGAACGTAAATATCATGTTGATTTACAGATATATTCACTATTATTATATATTACCCCTCTATCTTGTACTAAATTTAAAAAATGATTCAGTTTCCTGGTGTGTCCACAAATACCGCACCATGTTTCTGTTAAAACTCTTCTTCTTCGCTTGTTGTAACGTCCGTCAGCATCCGTTTTTTTTTTTTTTTATTCATGTGACTGTAGTTGCAGAAAAAGGTCTTTTCATTGCAGTTTTGTATGATATACTATTTGCACTACACCCAAAAAAACACCTCTTGCCAGCACAAAGACTATTAATCGAAAAACGAGAGTTTTGGCAAAATTGCCATTTTTCCATTTGGTAAATTATGTTTATATTCGTGCAGTTTGAGGGTCAATAGAAAAGCGACTACTGGTGTTGCATGTTTGACCATGTAAACATCATTCTTTCAACCATGGTCTTTACGAGGTCAATGTTCATCGCAATATTTACTCAAACACTTAAAACAGTTAATGCGCGACTTTGGGAATAATCATTAAACAAAGGGACAAAGAAGGGAAAAGTCAACAAGTCATAAAAGCGTTAGGGTCTGGAAACATGGAATAAAAACCTGGGAAAAGAAATAATGATACTTAAAAAAAAAAAAGTGTAAACGCTAAAGCTGCAATAATGAATCGATTAGTCGTCAAACACTAAATTAACCCATAAAGACCCAAACAGCCAGTGGAAACCTGTTTAATACCTGTTCATCCACTAATCCTATCAATCCATGTAAATAATTGGTGTAAAATACAGTTTGTCGTCTTTTCATGGTCATCAGATATGACCCATTTGGATGTTCAGAGGCTCCATAGTTACCGTGGAAACACCGTCATCTTCTACAACATTGATTCACCAGTAAAACCCATGGAGTTGGATCAATGACAGTGGATGGAGACACTTATTTTCTATTCAGTTAATTATAGATTTTATGGAGAAAAGACACTTTCCTCAGTTTTCTCTCTTTTTGATATAATAACCCGCAACTTTAATCGGAGCTTTATGAACATCTACATGATCAGTAAATTAATACAGTATATCTAATTTTTACTGAAAAAGCACAAAATCATGATAAATAAATAAATAAATAATTAAAGAAATGTTCAATATAGAGAAAAATTCATTTAGGAACTGCCCTTAAAAGTAGCACTGGATCTTTATGGGTTAATTATCAGCTACTCTTAATAATGGTTAGAATAAAGAATTAAAAAGTCCAAATTCTCAGATTTCAGCTTCATAATTGTAGGTTTTAAACTCAATTTATTTGAATTTTTGGCCCAAACAAGGGAAATTAACATGTGGTTTATGGAGACACTGACATTTTAAAGACAAAAAAACGTTAACAAGCGGTGCCAGTCACAACAAACCCCGCCCCTCGCACATATTGTAGCTTATTTTGGTATCGGTCCAGCTGATGTCATCATGTCTGTGTGTGCTGATGTCAGCATATCAACTGCCTCTATATATGTGCCAAGTTTGAAGTAAATGGAAACAAAATTGATGTTTTATAGACATGTGAAATTTTGCCCATTTTAAGTGAATGGAGGGGGGGGGTTTAAAAATTCCTAAAAAGATTGAAATTTTGACCTACTTTTCCCAAAATGTAATCACATCTATTCTGCATCACTGGCAATCTATAAACGTAAATTAGTATGAATTCAACCAATAGTTTTGCTGTTACAGACATTTGAAATTTTGCCCATTATAAGTAAATGGGAGAAAATTTTTTTTTGTAAAATTCATAAAAAATTTGAATTTTAACCTACTTTTCCCAAAATGTAATGAGAACTATTCTGGGATACTGGCAAACTATAAACCAAATTTGGTATGAATTCAACCAGTAGTTTTATTGCTACAGACATTTGAAATTTTGCCCATTATAAGTATATGGGGAAAAATTTTTTTTTTAGAAATTCATAAAAAATTTGAATTTGACCTACTTTCCCCAAAATGTAATCACATCTATTCCGGGTCACTTGCAAGCTATAAACAAAATTTGGTATGAATTCAACCAATAGTTTTGCTGTTACAGTCATTTTAAATTTCACCCATTATAAGTAAATGGGAGAAATTTTTTTTTGTAAAATTCATAAAAAATTTGAATTTTAACCCACTTTTCCCAAAATGTAATGAGATCTATTCTGGGATACTGGCAAACTATAAACCAAATTTGGTATGAATTCAACCAGTAGTTTTACTGCTACAGGCATTTGAAATTTTGCCCATTATAACTAAATGGAGAAAAAACAGATTTGAAAAATTCATTAAAAATTGAAACTTTGACCTACTTTTCCCAAAATATAATGAGATCTCTTTTGTGTCACTGGCAGTCTTTAAACCCAATTTGGTATGAATTCAACCAATAGTTTTGCTGCTAGAGCGTTAACAATCAAACAAACCGAACCAAAAACTACACCCCTACCTTCCCTTTGGGGGGTGGGGGGTAATAATTGTTATCCTGATGCCTGAAAGACGACAAAAACTCACAACAGATGCTGAAAAACAACTGAGAACCAATAGATTTTCCAAGAACAGAACATGAAAAGGTCACATTGAATGGCTGCTGATATTTAGGTGTTGGGGTGTTTTCTCCTTCTGACCTGAGGTCTGGGTTTGGCATTTGGCTTCTGTCTGAATCACAGGACGTTCGATCACATTTTCTCCTAAAACCACAATAATATCAACCCCTCCCATCACTGCTGAGTTCAGAAAAAGATGTCATTCAGAATCAGAATCTCCACCATCTTCTCGTGCATGTAAACGTAGTGTCTGTATCGTCTAAACTCACCACGTCTGAGGCCAATTATTTTATCAGAAATTGTAAAAATGTGCCAGTTTCGACCGTCAATATCAGAACAATGCTGGATTCTCATAGTTTGTTTTTTTTGAATCTCGCAGTAACAAGCGATGGATTATGAGTTTTTTGTCCAGGACTGTGTCAAAAGGCACTGTAGAAAGATTTGAGAGTTTTGTATTTATTATTTCTGGTCGTTGCATTTATCGTCATCGCAGACAGGCGGATGTTTATCATGTTCTGCTTTGTTTCCTTCTATTGGTCGACATGAATGAAGACTGTTGCCATAGCTTTGGTTTTATGAAGGTGCTGCTTTATGTTAAAAAAAAAAAAAAATACTCAAACAACCTTTAATTTCTGAAAATGATGGAGTAACTGGACATGAGTCTGCTTCCATTTCACATTCTGACAGAGAAATATACCAATACTTTACACAACATGAGTCTGGCTTTTATTTTCTTAAAAAAAAAAAAAAAAAAGGTATAATTTTATTTGAACTTAATAGAAATGATCCTGAATTGACTCTTTTACACTGATATTTGTTACTTTGCAGAGACGTGAGTCTGTAGCTGATCATACATGACATACATTTTTAAATGCATGATTCATGGGTTTGATTCCAACACCAGTCGATGGGGGTGGGATGTTTCTGTGTGGAGTTTGCATGTTCTTGTTTGTTTGTTTATTGTTTATTTCGAGCATTCACAGAATACATGCAAATTCAAAAAAAAAAAAATCATTCATTCATACTCGAAAAGGAATGGGAAGAAGAAAAACTTATTTAATCCCACCCCCATTCTCATTTTCAAATAACTTAACATAATAACTTTTAACCCCTTTAGCGTGCCGAAAAAATTATATTAATATTCATCTACTATAAAAAGATAATAAATCAGGACAATGGATGTTTTTTTCAACTTTTGCTCACAGTTTAGACCCTAATGTTAATAAAAGCACATCAAAAGTGTATTTTAGTGCAAACTTCAATGTTCAAACATGATTTTTAATCTCTGTGGGGTGAAATATACACTATTAAAAATCTCCGACACGAACAATTAATTTATGCATATCGTTGTCAATCCAGCCGAAAAAAAAAAAAACAGGCGAGGATAAAAAAATTCTAATTTCTCTTTTAGTTTGTTACAGTTTACTCAGGCATAGTAATAGATACAATATTTTAGACAATGGGAATAGATTCTGTGAGGTCTGTAAATGTCCACAGACACCAAGAACATCCATATGAACCTTATTATTGTGAAGTAATTCTGCATTTACTTTGGGTATGTCTGTTAAGGCGCTTTTCCCCTGAAAATGTGGTCAGGGTTAAACAGGTTAAATACTCACTCCTGTCCTTTGACTGCGAGCCAGAACAATGAACAAAATAGAACAAAATAGGCCTATACCAAATTAGGATAAACTCATCTGACAGTATTTACATTGCATAACCAAAATGTGTGTAAAAAAGAAAAAAAAATAGAAACAAAGTATATTCCTGGTGATGTTGCCACAGGTAACAGTTAACTGTCAACTTACATGATAATAACTAATACCAACGATGGTAAAAGCAAAAAACTGTTCTCATGTTCATGTCTCTCTGTGTCTGCATGGGTTCTCTCCGGGTACTCTGGCTCCTCCCACCATCCAAACACATGCACTGATAGGTTAACTGGTTAATCTAAATTGCCCATAGTTGTGAATATGAGTGATTGTTTGCCTCGATTCCATGACAAATGCCCACAACCTTAATGAAAAAAGAGACAAATGCCCACAATTTGTAGTATGGCATTATTCCAATGGGGGAACTATACGAAGCATGCAAACATTGCAGATATTTTAAGTCCATATGTACTACAGATATCTACATGTGTAAGCTGTATACCAAGTTTGAAGTCAATCGGAGTGGTAGTTTCGGGGAAGACGATTGAAATTTTTGTAACGGACGACGACGACGGACGCCGCGTGACGACAATAGAAAAGTAAAAAGTCAGACTGATCTCACGAAATTGCTTTGTATGTCACGGCAGTTCTTATGGCATTTGGCGTGCTCTATGTACGCATTTTCATCCCCTCACGTGTTATTCAACGGGATTTGATCGCGTGTCAATTTACTCCAACATCTCCGGTTCACATATCCATAACCCCTGACCCAAACCCTGACTTTAGCCCTGTTCTAGTTTTCAGTCATCGTTAAGATTCTTGAAATAATCCCACAACACAGATATGATATGTTCAGGATGTGGAGAAACATATCTGGGGTTTATAAAGTAAAAGAAATTATTACACTGGTCAACAACAAATTTATTGTTTCAGTTTTTTGAGCTGATTTAGGATCATTTTGGTGTGCTGAATCCAAAAATCACATTAATTTTGCTCAATCAGGTCAACTTTCTGAACTATGCTACATATTGGCTTTTTAACATTTTTGCTTACATTAATGGGCATTTTCACATCATATGATACAAAATTCTTTCCTATTTCTTGCAATAAACGAGTTCTGAAGATTTGACTTTTGCCAATTTATGATTAATGTTTTTATTTAATATTACAGGTGAATGAAATGGCTTCGACTAGAAGATCTTGCAAAAATAAACCTGACGTATTCTGCTACATCTGCGGTGAATACACCATTGTACCTAACAGGAATCCTGTTAGAAAATGATTTTGTTTCACTTAAAACCTATTTTGGGTGAGAACTAGAAGCACTCGGAGAGCCTAGACCTCCGCCAAGGCTGATCAGTGCCCCCCCCGTGGGCCCCCCCACCCCCGATCACCACCAAAATGTAATCATTTCTTCCTTATCCCATTTCCAACAAACCCTGAAAATTTCATCCAAATCTGTCCATAACTTTTTGAGTTATGTTGCACACTAACGGACAGACAAACAAACAAACAGACAGACAAACAAACAAACAAACCCTGGCAAAAACATAACCTCCTTGGCGGAGGTAAAAATCAACTGATAAAGTCACAAAAAATGTAATCAATTTTGTGAGAAGATCAAATTTTTCAAAATCAAATTAGCAAAAAAAACCTGACCTGATTGAGGAAAAACAGCTGTCATTTTCGGATTTAGCGGTGCAAAATGGTCCTAATTCAGCTGAAAAAACCTAGACAACTTGCCAAAAACATATTTTTTGTAACCCAGTGTTATTGACATGAACAAGAGTTTCAAATCTAGATATTTCCAGCACAAAAATGACAAAATCCTGCCTAAAAGTTCATCAGATATTCAAATAAAACCTCAGATATAAATGTAGACCTTACTCTGAGAAGATTACATTTTGTCTTATAAATTGTCACTAGTTTCCAGAATCTCTCTTGTAAAACTTTGGCTTTACTTTCTTATTACCTCTTCCTACGCCATTTTTTTATATTACCTACAAAAGACACTATTTTTTAAATTACAATTTTTTTTAATTTACGTCTTTAAATGTACAAAACTCTCGATGGGAGACATACAAATTCTGTTGTACACACATGGAACAATGCAGAAAAAAAAGGAAAAAAGGAACTAGCTAGGCTTCTTTACTAATTTAATATGTTCTAGTGCACTGATCCACAGGTTCTAGACGTGGTACTTTTTCTGCTGTTGTGTATTTGTACATGCAGTACCGCATTTGTCCAGCTGTCACCGCCAAAGCGTTCTGGGTTCAGCAACGTCAACGTAAGACTATTACATTCCAAAATTACTAATATGTCCCATAATACTGGTCCTATCAACTTCCTGTTTACACTAGTCTGTTCACTGACCAGGGTTAAGGTCAGAAGGACGTCCAATCAGCATCCAGATCCTGGTTACGGCAGGAACTTACCTTTAAAGGTACGACCTTTGTCTTGTTTGTGTAATTTTGTCTTTTCTTGTTTCTGTGATTTCCTTTTGTGTGTGTGTGTTTTCTTTTTTGTGTGATTTCCTTTTTTGTGTGTGTGTGTGTGTGTGTGTTTTCTTTTTTGTGTGATTTTCTTTTTTTGTGTGTGTTTTCTTTTTTGTGTGATTTTCTTTTTCTTGTGTGTGTGTTTTTCTTGATTGTGTGATTTTCATTTTTAGTTGTGTGTTTTTTCTTGTTTGTGTGATTTTCTTTTTTGTGTGTGCGTATATTTTCTTTTTTGTGTTTTTCTTTTTTGTGTGTTTTTTCTTTTTTGTGTGTTTTCTTTTTTTGTGTGATTTTCTTTTTTTTGTGTGTTTTTTCTTTTTTGTGTGATTTTCTTTTTTGTGTGTGTGTGTTTTGTCTTTTTGTGTGATTTTCTTTTGTGTGTGTGTGCGTATTTTTTTCTTTTTTGTGTGATTTTCTTTTTGTGTGTGTGTTTTTTCTTTTTTGTGTGATTTTCTTTTTCTTGTGTTTTTTTTCTTGTGTGTTTTTCTTTTTTGTGTGATTTTCTTTTTTGTGTGTGTGTGTTTTCTTTCTTGTGCCATTTTCTTTTTCTTGTGTGTTTTTTTCTTGTTTGTGTGATTTTCTTTTTCTTGTGTGTGTTTTTTCTTTTTTGTGTGATTGTCTTTTTCTTGTGTGTGTGTTTTTTCTTGTTTGTGTGATTATCTTTGATTTATCGTTGTGGTTTGCCCTTCAGGACCACCGTAGTTTATCGTAAACCTTAGTCGATGCATGGCTGAATGTCGATCCTGGGACGCAGCGCCCTCTGTTGGCCTGGTTGAACAATTACAGCCTCATCCAGCTGAAGGGAAGTGCCATCTGCTGGTCAGGAGGAATAACTACAACCTCGTGACGAAGGTTTCTGAAGGCATGTACATTTTTATTATATTACTGATTCTGTTATTAGACATATTTACTACACATGCACTGACCCGTTGAACGGGAGTTTTACACATTTTTACATATTATTCTCCTCCGATGCCGTGACTTTTAAAGGTGTGTTTCCATCAAACCACTGCAGTGTCCCTTTCAGAT